>NW_024424008.1:31635221-31791057 GCF_017311325.1 Ursus maritimus | reverse complement strand
ATAAGATGTATAGGTTTTCAATGCTGGACTGATTTAGTATCTTTTTATTTTCTTACTTTTATTCATTTTTACTATTATTTATTTAAATTATTATTATTATTAATTTTAGAGAGAGAGAGCACGAGTGGGAGAGGCAAAGGAGAGGGAGAGGAGAATCTCAAGCAGACTCCACAGTGAGTGCTGAGTCTCACGGGGCTCGATCTCACAACCCTGAGATCATGATCTGAGCTGAAACCAAGAGTCAGACGCTGAACTGACTGCACCAACCAGGGGCCCCTGATTTCACATCTTTGAGAAATTGTAGGTGATGGCTGGTGGAGTTCCAAGCATCATTGTGACCTGAGATCCTACATAACCAGTAGGAAAGGGGGAATGGCGGGGGGAGAAGAAAATGACTCCGATTTGTTGAGCATCTACTGCATCCGGCTCTTTGTATATATACTTTGGTTCCAGCATCCACTGTATTCTAGGAGGTGGCTGTTAGCATCATTCTTTCTTTTTTTTTTTTAATTTTTTAAAGATTTTATTTATTTATTTGACAGAGAGAGAGAAGAAATAGGGGCAGTGTCAGGCAGAGTGAGAGGGAGAAGGCTCCCCCCTGAGCAGGGAGCCCAATGCAGGGCTCCATCCCAGGACCCTGGGATCTTGACCTGAGCTGAAGGCAGGTGCTGAACCGACTGAGCCACTCACGTGCTCCAGCATCATTATTTCATAGGTAGCAAAGATATGGCTAGAAGTTGAACCAAGGTCATGGACCTCAGTTGGCAGGACTGGGATTTGAATCCACAGCTCTTCTCTACAACCAGAACTTCTTAAATGTAGCCACACAAATCCTTGTACCAAGAGAGGAGGATGGTCTCATACTCTCAGAGCTTGGTGGTGCAGCGCAAAAATATTCCATGGTATCAGTCAGATTTCTTTGAGGGCTGAGTGTTTTTTCTAAAGCTTTATGTGACTTTTATAGTCTATTCATAATGTTTATTTAAACATGAAATAATATTTTAAATTACTTAGTGATCAGTATATTTCAATTTTCTCCCCAAAATTAAAATTGACCCACTGGGGTGGCACAGTCGGTTCAGCATCTGATTCTTGGCTTCAGCTCAGGTTGTGATCTCAGGGTCCTGGGATTGAGCCCCACGTCAGGCTCTGCCCTCAGCGTGGAGTCTGCTTGAGATTCTCTCTCCCCCTCTTCCTCTGCCCCTCCCGCTCATGCTGTCTTTCTCTCTAAAATAAACAAATAAAGCCTTTAAAAAAATAAGTAAAACCGACACATCTAAAAGTTGCCCCAACCATATCCTCTGGGACATCTTTAGAATTTCTGTGTAGAGAAAACCAGAGGTGGCAACTGGCTTGGAAGAGAGACTGGGGCACCTATTTTGAAGTTTTGTTTTCATAGCAAGTGTAATTTTTTTTACGGAGATTGTATGCTTATTTGTCATGGCCTGACCTGTTAGAGATGGGGAAGGTCCGGTGCAAACTCTGCATGATTTTGTCCTGTTTATTCAGACGCTTTGAGGACCATTGATGTAACTGCTGTTAATCCAAGTTTGAGAAGTGGGCACAGAGCCGTACTGCCCCGCATCCTTTGGATAATCATAAGGACAATGACAAATACCTGCACAGGTTAACAGCGACGGGCTGTTTTATTATCCCAGTTTTACTGTGTGGATAATCAAATTTATGGGAGAAACTTGAAAAAAAGAAAATGTGGATAAAGAATCCTAAAAAACAGAACACTCCCAAACTTCCTGCTGGTCAGTAGGCATTGAATTGATAGAATTGATAGACTTTTGAAAAGAAATTAGTGTCAGTATTAGTAATAGTAACTTGGGTTTGTTTATTACAATTTCTTTATATGTCTTTATATTTGTTAATAACAACTAATAGTGATAAGAGGTTTGCATATATTTTCTCATTTATCCCCCAACAACTCTCTGAGGCAAGTACTATTATTATCTCTACTTTCCAGATGAAGAAATTGAGGCACAAAGCTGGTAAGTGACTTGTCCAAGGTTACATGGTTCAGGAGGTGTCAGAGTCAGGATTCTAATTTGGCTTTGTCTGACTTTACAACCTGTGCTCCTTATGCCTCTGCTCACCCAACAGCTATTTCTCTCCTTTAGTGGAGGCCTGAGTTCCTGGCCTGTCCCCAGCCTTACTCATAGTTACCGTAACACCATAGTGATCTTGCTGGAAGCATGCAGGCTGCTCCAGACTACACGGCCCCTGAAAACACCTGCCTGTACATGGCAAACTTGAGTATGCACCCAGGTCAGCAGGAAGCACATTGAGTGCATCCAGAGTCAGGGCAACAGTATGGATGCTCGCTCTTGGAAATAACTTTTCCCTTCCAGGTGAGTCTGATAACACAAAAGGAAATGGAAATGTTAACCAGTGCCCAGTCATTGTGGGTTACTGCACCCTGCTGGAGTCATTTACCACTTGCTGGAACTAATTTTAGCATAGTGGGGTTGTTCTGAGTTCTGTCATGTTACTTCTGGGAGTGGGCTGTCAGATGCCTGGTGACAGTCCTGCAGCTCTCCAATGCTGTGTTTGCACAGGACAGGTTGGATCAAGAAGCCGGAAATCTGCTCTTTTCTGATTTTGGCTTCTCAGCTGAATGTAAATAAAAAGATGGAAGATAAAATGTAGAAAATTGCATTAGCATGATTAGGGGTCTTATTTGCATAAAAGAGTCTTTGAATCACAATTACCCTCTGGCTTTGGACCCTGCTTTTCTTGCCTTTCCTATTATCCAGTCCAAGGTCATTACTAAAAGGCTTCCTGTTTCATGGAAGAAGACTTACTGAAATATTAATTTCATTGCCCGAAGTAGATTCGTATGGTCTGGTGAATAACTTGAGGTTGTGTCAGAATCACAAAATAAGAGAGTTATTTTTTATGCCTTCGGAAAGGTGGTTCAGGGATTTGAGTAACAGGCAGCTAAAACTTCATTTTCCTTTGTGACAGAAATGAATAAAAATCTCTATGTTCTTTGGTAATTACGGCAGGAAAACAACTGTAACTGGGTAAGTTGTTTGTTCAAGGCATTGTGGAGGAGATTTTTTTTGTTTTATTTTTTTTTCATTTAATTGTACTGTGACTGGGTTTGAATTTGATGCATAAGACTCTGGGAGAGAAATGAATTTATGACATTTGAAGCTTAGAAGTAGTCTCCTTTAAAAAAAATATAGATAGACCTTGAGTATTCATGATTTTGTTGAATGCCTTTTCATTTTGTAAGTGCTTCATTACAAAAGCTTGATTTCAATGCCGTTTTCCCGTTGTTCTCTTTGCGGCCTTAGCTGTATGTGTAATTTAATCCAGTATATTAAAAAGAGAAGTTGCATTCCTCAATGGTAAAGGAAAAAATCCCCCAGTCTCCCTTAGTATTAGCTAATGATAATAATACTTGCAAGCACAATTCCTGAAAACAAAATAAGACAAAACAAAAACAAATGCCAAACTGTAACTGAAGGCTTTCTCATCATTATAGGCAACAGCCTGAGGCTGTAACAGATACACTTTGGAGAGTTTGGCTCATTTTATTGATGTTTTGTCTGTTGTGAGCAGACATACATTATTCTGGCCCAAGTAACATGTATTAGTTGACGAAAGCCAGCAACTTACTTACCTGGTCTCACTTCTGAAATATCCTTGAAAGTTACTATTTTACTGTTTTGTTTTTGTTTGTTTCCCAGCTGGTTTTGCTCCCAGAGTGACTTAGTAGCTCTTTGCATAGCTACTTTCCAGTCTGTTTTATAATCTATACTTGTTCCGCCTTCCCTGCGCCCTCCCCTGTGCCTGAATTGCTGGAATCATTTCTGTTTTACTTTAAAAAGCAGTTTGCTTCATGTCACAACAAAATAAAGCATGGATTAGAAACAGCATTGCAGTTTCAGACTTAATGCCTTTGTGACATCTCATTGCTATGCAAATAAGATTCAAGGAGGTCATCCCTTTAGCAGTTGCTCTAGCCCTGGTATCTACTTGATATTCGTTGGCCAAACTTACTAAGCATTCATTACAGAGCTAACCTAGGTGTTTAACTCTTTGCTGGCTTTGAACCTGCTATTCCGAGGCTGCTGAGCTGAACAGTTCCTCCTTCAGTGGATGTCTTCATTTTAGGGACCTCCTTGCTTCTCCCTTCTGCCTCTGGGCACCGGGGGACCTCAGGAAACCCAGTACTTCTGTTTGCAAGATATACTTGTTTGTATGCTAAGACGCGTTGGAAAAGCTCATTTGTGCTGTGTTTCCTTTGCTCTATCTCAAGTATTTTTATCATTGCTAAATACTGTATTTTTAGATAGATGTTTTATTCACTTGCATCTGTGTCAAGTTCTTGCAAATATTTCATAGAAAATGTAGGTCTGTGCTGCTAAGTGTTCAGGTAATACTTATTTTAAAATTAATTGTCTGCAATTCAAATTTGATTTCATCTGATTTCACAGCTGTGTTAATAGTAAGTAGTTACTGAAGGTGGAGGAACCTGATTTTAATTCAGTAAGAACCAACTACCTTTAATGAGTACAGATTATTGCTGGTATTTCATTTGCTTGGTTAAAGGATTTCTTTTTAACTCACTAGTCTGTTAGGTATTTTTTTAATGTGGTTATAAAAATACCCATTTTTTAAATAATTACTGTTACGAATGAGCCTTTTGCAGTTTGAGCAACTGGCCATATTTAAACGGTTAACTCACTGAGTAATTGTTCTTTTAGTGACTATTTCAGTACAGCGGATTTTCTTTGCACACCCGCAGCTACAGTGCTGTTTAGACGCTGAGTTTGTTCTGTGATTTTGGCTAAAATAAGTACTAACTCAAAGAAAACACACCTTACACTTGGTGTAGAGGCTTGGCGACTGTGGAGAAGAACATTCATCCTACACATTAAGAATTGAAATGATGGCTTTGCTAGAAGGGGGAATTCGAGCAACTTTGTGTTTTAATACTGAGAATTCTAGAATGAGGGCTTGACTCCTTTCAAGGATTAAGAAGGTATCTCTGGATTAAAGTATGGAATCAAATATAAATCTTTTTAAAAGATGCTACTTTGGCCCTTTTATAAACCAGCGCCTGACTAGAAGCGCCTTATCTGACTGCCTGCGGGCGTGAAGCACTGCTCAGACTTCTGATAATGACGGGTTATCTTGAATTGTGCTGAGAGAGGCGTTACTTACTCCTTATGATTTGGATCAAGGGCAGGGGGAAACTATGAGTAGTTAAAATAGTGGAAAGATACTTTCTGAAGGGCCAGTTAAGTGCAGCTTCCGAGTGAAGGCTTCGAACCACACTTGTGTGGTTCCCCACGTCTTGTCCTGTTCTTTACGGGCTCATAAATATTCATGGGGACCCTGTTACCCTGTGACATCTTGTGGGCTGCTGGCAGGGTCAAGGAGATAAATACAACACCGCTCTTGACCTCAGGGAACTGAAGGTGTGGGGATGAGGTAAGGCCTGCTGGTAACCGCTGTGCAGTAGAAAGTGCCGTTGCTGCAGTGAATGTGCTCTGTGGGTTTGGGTGTGGAAGTGTCTTTCTGAGTCTTCCAGTCACTTCTGTGAAAGCAGGACCCTCCGATCGATGCTGGTGCACCCCTGCACCGGAGCTGAGGGTGGCTCATTACCCAGTAATTTACCACTTGAAGAGTCAAGGTTCTCCACTTGATGCTTCTGATCTATTCTGGCAATTCTTATTTATTCGAGGAACAAGTAGAAGGAAATGCCATTTTATCTAGTAGGTGTGTTCTGAGAAACTGGGTGTGTAGTTTTCAGAGGTGTGCTTTTAAAAAGAAAATTGCAATGAGATCTCTTGCCTTCAAGAAGCCCTACAAGTTATACTTGCATAAAAAAACAAATGTAATTTATGAGTTGCAAATTTGGGTTTACTAAAACAATGTTGAGAATTTAAAATCAGGGGACAATTGTATTCAATTTGCAGATTATCTTGGTGCCTGGCAGCTGCCTCTTCTCTGTTGTCTTCCTTTTTCCACCTAAACCAGATGTTGAGTGCAGGTCTTGTTGCATTGAAATCAACAGTACTGATTAAAATGAGAAGACGAGACAAAGTGAAGGAGTATGTACCAGCTAAAATGAGAGAAAGTCTGAATTTCATTTGTCTCTGCTGTCATTGTTTTCCATTTCCACAGCTGATTCCATGGACTGCGTTCAAGCGTGGGTGACTTATAATAGCAGTAAGTTTTCTTTCGGGGCTTTTGGAGAAAGTTTTCAGCATGCGTTTGCTCAGAGTGGGATGGAAATGTTCTTTGCTGGAAACGTTGATTAAAAAAAAAAAAGGCCTATGTTTTAAGAAATTGTCTTTTTTTTTTCTAATTAGAAACTTTCAGAATTTTTTTTTAAATTAAAATTAAATCAGACATTTTGCATCTCACCCAATTCATTGTTTTAAAAATCCACTTTCTTGTTACAAAGAATGCCAGTTAATAGAATGCTTTAGTCTCACTGTGGTCATCAGACTTCACAAACCCAACATGCAAGAGTTCTTCCTGGCTTGTTAATGGGGTAAAATGCTACCAGATGAGCCTCAGGGTTTGGTTTGTGGTCTGGACCATAAGGCAAGGACTTCAATTTTAGATCTGGATTCCAAACCATGAACTTTTCACTGGGTATCATTTTTTGAACAATGGACCCAATTTTTATTAACATACCTTAAAATAGTAAACTTCAGCTATGTGACTGCTCATTATATATAAACAATTGATAAAGATCAAAGTTGAGAGAAATGAGCATCTAAGTATATTTAATGTCTTTCTTATCATTCCGTTGTGATTCATATTGCAATCTGTTTCTCATACACACACTTGATTAGAATGTTCCTCTCTGCCTTACAACTTTTGCCTCCACTTGAGGGTCAGAATCCCCTTTTCTGGGTATTTAGAAGAGGCTTTTGAAGTAGCTTAGCCCCAAAAGACTTTGCAGCTGTTAACTGACATGGGAAGAGGGGAGAGAGAGTTTTGAAATGTGAGATTTTGAGGTTATCATATTGTTCTACATTGTGTTTATATCATTGGCGCCCTGAATGAACGCTGTGCTACTTTGGGGTAAGAACTCTTTCATGTTCACTTTATGGCCTGTGTGGCATTCCTAGGTTGAGTAAATAAAAATACAGATCTCCAGTGAAATTTGAATTGTGGATAAACAGTGAACACTACTTCAGTATAAGTATGCCCCAAATATTGCATAGGACACATTTTTATCTGGCAACTCGACTCCTGCTCAGTTTGCAGCTTGTCCTATAGAGGGTGTTGAGAAAGTGTTTGTTGAATGAGGAGAGAAGGAGCCTCTGGGTGGAAATATACAGTAGTTGAAAATACTAATTGAGAGCACAGTGAAGCTTAATTCAAGAGTCACCATCACATGCATAGGTGGTACTTTTTTTTTTAAAGATTTTATTTATTTGACAGAGAGCAAGAGCAGGGGGAGGAGCAAGGGGAGAGGGAGAAGCAGACTCCCCGCTGAGCAGGGAGCCTGATGCAGGGCTCTGTCCTAGGACCCTGGGATCATGACCTGAGCTGAAGGTAGACACTTAACCATCTGAGCTGCCCAGGTGCCCACATGGGTGGTACTTGAAGCCCTGGAGAATATCCCGTGTCATCATGTGGACCAGTGGTTCTATTTTTTTTTTTTTTTTTTTTAAGATTTATTTATTTATTTGAGAGAGAGAGCAAGAGCAAGAGAGTGTGAGTGCAGGAAGGAGCAGAGGGAGAGAATCTTAAGCAGACACCCCACTGAGCACGGAGCCCGATCCTGGGCTCGATCTCAAGACCCATGAGATCATGACCTGAGCTGAAACCAAGAGTTGAATGCTTAACCGAGCCACCCAGGCGCCCCCAGACTAGTGGTTCTTAAACTGCAGTTGAACATCAGTCACTTGGAGGGTTTGTAAAACATAGATTCCTGTGTTTCCCTCCATTATTTCTCATTTATTAGACTTCCGGTGGAGCTCAAAGACTACGTTTCTAACACAGTCCCAGGTACTGTCAATGCTGCTGCTGGTCTGGGTCCACACTTTGGGAGTCACTGTGTAGACTCTCTACAGAGGGCCCAGCAAATGTTTTATGGAAAGGACCAGATGGTAAGTATTTGAGGCTGTGCAGGGCATACCATCTCTGTCACAACTATTCACTCAACTCTGCCTTGATAGCTTGAAAACAGCCATAGGAGGATATGTGAATGAATGGGATGCAGGTATGTTTCAACAAAATCTTATTTACAAAAACATGCGACTGGCCCTGTTTGGCCCATAGGCCAGCTATGGTTTGCAACCCCTGCCGTAGGGTGAGAAAAGGCTAGAGTTGAGGTTGTCTAGTTTTAAGACTTGGGCAGAGAAGAAGGAACCAGAGAAAGAGCAGTCTGAGCAATGGTGGACCACCCAGAGGAGGGCAGTACCCCCAAAGCCAAGGAATCCGATTTGTAAGAATGAAAGCATGAGTCACTCTCACCCACTGTTGGCGGGGCCATTGCGGATGCAGGAATGGATGGCTGCTGTAAAAGGCCATTGGATTTGGCCGTTAGGATGTGATGCTGACTGTGGAGCAGTGGAGGGGGATGCCTGCCAGAAGGGGCTGAGGCGAAGGAAGAGGTGGCGGCTGCAAATTTTGAATACTCTTTCAGCAAGTTTGGCAATGAAGGAAAGGACGGGTTGGGGTTGAAGCCTAAGGAGAAAGTTGGAAAGTGGGGTCTGGGGAGGTTTTGTCTTGTTTTGTTTTTAATGAGGATAGAGGAAAACAAATCTGTTTATGGGCAGAGAGGAACAGGCCAGTAGAAAAGAAACTGGCCCGCACGCACACCATCCCCTAAGAAAATGGTGCCCCAGGAGTTGTGCAGCTCACACTGAAAAGGGATCAGAGGCAAATACAGGAGAGGGGGCAGAATTCATGAAGAAAAAGTTCTCACAAGACACAGGATGGGAAGGGGTGAAGATAGCCTGCAGGGATTGCACGTTGGACAGCGAAAGGGGAAGTCCTCCCAAGACAGGAGTGGCTGAGGGTCCCTCCATTCAGAGGAGGGGAGGGCAGGGAGTTCCCGGAGGACTGCCTCTGTTCCCTTGGGGAAGGTGGAAGCGAGGCTGGAGTGAAGAGATGGCGACGAAGTAGGGATCTTAAGGAGGTCGGTGAAGGCTTCGAGCAGGCGATGAGGTGGAGTGTGTCAAAGCTAAGAACCAAGCTTGCCAGGCAGCT
This sequence comes from Ursus maritimus, assembly GCF_017311325.1. NCBI lineage: Eukaryota > Metazoa > Chordata > Mammalia > Carnivora > Ursidae > Ursus > Ursus maritimus. Next base: position 31,781,856 of record NW_024424008.1, on the reverse strand, counting down.
CGGAGGAACGTGCTGGGGTCGAATCTCGCCCGTCGGGGCACGTGTGTGTCCCGTTATGAGGAACTCTCCCGTGGTCCGGAGCAGCATGGCAACTGTAGAAGGCAAAACAGACGGACGGGTGATGCAGAATTACAGACTGCCCAGACAGACGGGTCAGAAGGACATGGAACGATAGAATTTCAGATGCCCGTGGAAGGGAATGTTGAGAAAGACTAAGTGTAGGAGAGAATGAAGCGAGTGTGGTCCGTGTATCACACGGAGTCTTGGGAAAGATGAAGGACAAGTTTAGAGAGAGGCGTAAGGGGGTTAGAGAAGATTGGAAATTATTAGAGATGTTGGTATTTTGTAGTGATTTCAGAGATGGGGCCATTCCAAGGAATGACAGAGAGCTAGGCTGTGGCTGTGGAATTAGGCTCTGAGGAAGAGTTGAAGGCAGTGTTGTCTGGCATTGAGGGGAGTCTGTTGGGGAGGTTAGCAGATTGGACCTCAGGGTCACATGAGATGATGGCAGGAGAGGGGAAAGCTCTTGCCAAGGCAGAGGAGACCTAATCCTCCACCTGCCTTAACCTTTGCTACCTGGCTGAGCCTTGAAACGTTGTCTTCTCATCTGATTTTTTCAGGGCTGCTCCTCCTTGCTCATTTTTGTCTGCTCTGCCCTTGCTGGGTGTGACAGTCCTCTTTCTGTGATTACTGAAGCAATTCACCACACATTTGCACTCTCTCTTTCCTCATTTTTTTCTTTTTAAAAAAGATTTTATTTATTTATTTGACAGAGAGAGAAAGAGCACAGGCAGGGGGAGCAGCAGGCAGAGGGAGAGGGAGAAGCAGGTTCCCCCCCCCCCGCAGCAGGGAGCCCGGTGCAGGACTGGATCCCAGGACCCGGGGATCATGACCTGAGCCGAAGGCAGATGCTTAACTGACTGAGAGACCCAGGCTCCTCTCTTTCCTCATTTTTTCTACCTGGCAGAAGCGTGAAGAAAGATTTCAAGACACATAGGGTACCTCTCTGTTGGTAACTTGAACTTCTGTGACTGTCCATTCTAAATCAGAAGGGAGTCATTTCGGGTTTCTTCTATACAAGAGAGAGCAAGCCTTCCTCTCTACCAAGGATTACTAGTTGTTAGGCGTAGTTGGTATCTTCAGTCTATATTGTGGACTGTGAGTTGATATTGTGGCAGACTTCTTTGAGGAAGCCTGTCTGTCATAAAATATTTGGACTCACGTGCCTTTTTATATTCATGCTTCTGATTTCAGAGTCTTCCAAATACAAACTGGATTCCTTTCTATTAAAATATTCAAGCTCATGTAGATGATGACTTTATTAAATGAAATAAGAATAACATTTGAGTGAAAATGTAAGAAGAGTTTAGAACAAATGGTTAAAATGGCTTCACCATAGAGGATCCATGCTTCAAAGGGATTATCTCCCCATTCCTCCAATCCTTCCTTCCTTTCCTCTCTCCCTCTTACTGTACGACCATATTCTTTTACCTACAGAAAAGAGGACTAGGTTTTAGATTTGTCTTTGAAGCTTTCCTTTTCTTTTTCTTTTTCTTTTTTTTTTACAGGAATGGCTTGATTTATATCTCATACGCTCATGTATCAGTTGGAAAAAATCAGTGAAAATGAATTGGAAGAGTGTGTCATTTTTTGTATTTGAATCAACACATCTCACACTAGATTTCATATCTCATGCAGATGGCATTACTCTCTGCATATTTTCCCTCCAGTTTGGAATTGCCAAAGGAAAGATGTAAATATGAAAGGTAATGGATGTTGGAGAAAGATTATTAGAATACCTGTCAGATGTTATGAATACCCTATCTGTTTTGCTGGAATGTATACAAATTTACCTTTTGACTAAATCTGTGCAGAAAAGTTTACCATGTACTTGACACCCATCAGTATTTTGAGAACTAAAATATTAAAATAAATTTAAACTCATTTTTAAAAAAACTCTAGTCCAGCTTTGTTTATATTGTCATTGTGTGAAATAATAGGCATTGGTTAACCAACTGAGCTACCCAGGCACCCCATGAAATAATAGGTATTGGTAAAAGAGAAACAGCTGATGGGGTAGACTTGGCAGTCAGACATAGGCTCTCAAACCTTAATGCATGACAATGACGTTTCCACGTACATTTTGGTAAGGCATATAGCGTGGTATTTAAATACCCTGTAGTAGATAGACAGTTTCCAAGAGGCAGAGTGAATTTCAGTAACATAACTACATTAATGATCCTGAAAAGAGACAAGAATCATGGATTGTTAGGGCTGGAGGAAACTTTAGAGTGAATCTGATTTAATCTCTCTCTTTTTTTTTTTATACATGAACTGAGGTACAGAGAAGAGGGCAAATGGATTGCCCAGGATCAGTTAGGGACCTAGTGAGGGGCTAGAATCCAGGGTTCAAAAATCCGATTTCTGTGCCCTATTACCAGTTGGCCATCTAGATTTACACACTTCAGCGGTTTCAGCATCTAAGGCTGTATTTTAAGGTTGTAGTGGGCATTTTGGAAGACTTATTTGTGGCTTAAAAGTAAGTTAAAGTACCTGCATTTTGCTCGTGAAAAACGGAAACATTTTGACAGCTGCGTCACTTTGGAAACAAACATCATCACCTCGGGTGAACTTGCAGGGAGTAGTTTAGATAAAAATGATGAACTGAGGGGGGAATGGGAGATTGTAACAAGGCAGCCGGTGTTTGTAAGTACAGACCCAGCACCTGTGACTTAGAAGTGAACGCGCAGACAGGCACATGCAATCTGAGATGTGTCTCTCACTCATCAATCAGTGTTTATCAGAATTGGAGGTCTTAGTAAGTGAACTGAATGCTTTCAATCCAGGCATGTCAGTAATTGCCATCGACCAAGCGTTCTGTCACACCTGCCTGCTTTTCTTTCTTTTTCTCTTTACTTCATTACATATTGATTGACTTCTTGGGTTTTACAAGTTCATAAATCACCTTCTTTTAAGAGGCTTTTGGCTTTTATGTGTGTAGACTGAGAGTACTGGAAAGGATGGATACTCGAATCACAGTAACAAAGAACTTCATCTTCCCTCCTTCAGCTTCGTATGCAAGAGTGAAGCATCAAAAGACAGTGTCCTTATGATGAAACAGATTTGAGAGCAGTGCAAACACCTTATAAAAACCTGGGGTGCTAGCAGCGAGCTCTCCTGGCTTTGATGGCAACTCTTGTCTTGCACGCATAGAAGTCAATGGAGAGGGCTGGAGAGACTTTACAACCCGGAAGTGGTTTTAATATTCATTACATAATGACACGCCACCTTTGCAAATTATGACAGGTTATTACCCAATTGCAAATCTATAATCCTGATACAGAATAGAACAGATTCTCATCTGTCTTGCAGGGGTACCTTTAGTATTGCCTGCAGTAGAATGATAGATGAGTTGACATCTGTGATTAGTTCTGTGCCTAAAATTTTCTGAATACATAAATCTTAGGACATGAAGTTTTGTTATCATTATTTCCGTGAAAAGTTCATGGCTGGGCACCTGGGTGGCTCAGTTAGTTAAGCATCTGCCTTCAGCTGAGGTCATGATCTCAGGGTCCTGGGACCAAGCCCCACTTCGGGCTCTCTGCTCAGTGGGGAGACTGCTTCTCCCTCTGCCCTTCCCCCTGCTTGTGTGCCTTCTCTCTCTCTCTCTCTCAAATAAATAAATAAAATCTTAAAAAGAAAAGAAAAGAAGAAAAAGTTCATTGTTTTCTCTGCTATAGACATTCTAAATTCCTGGGTCCCGATATGTTCATTTCTTATTGTTTTGGGATACAAACTGATATGTACTCTATTTTTAGTATCTAAGTGTTTTTGGTTATAATATAAACCAGCTGTATGACATTTTAAATTCTTGTTTTATAGATGAATCCTGAAACATTTGTTTTTTTCCTGTTTACAAAGCAGACTTATATATGAACGCTGAAGGGATGGTTTTCTATTTTTGACATCTAAGCATTTTTTATTATAATGTAAACCAGTTATATGAGACTTTTTTTGGCAAGAGCTATGCAGTTATACAATATTAATGCCCATTGTCCTCTTAAATAACAAGTAAATCAACTTTGTAGGTTGGTAAGTCTAGCATTAGCAACAAAAAATCATTTTCCAAGAAGTTTTTAACAGTTGATTCAATTTGGAGCTATTCAGTCATTCCTTTCTGAATTAATTTAATTTCTGACAGCCAGTTTAATACATCAAAAGGGAAAAAGAAAGAAAAACTGCATTTGAGGATGTCTGTAATTAATAGAGCTGACTTCTGAAGAACTCCAGACTCCTAAACCCTTACATGTGAGAAGTGGCTTATTCTGAAGGGACAGTGCTTTAAAAGAACACAAGAATTGAAGCTTGCGGAGAGGGTCTCCGAACCAATTTCCACTTTGGTGATTCAGAGCCGTTTCTTACCTGTTCCTGTGAGGATGAGGCAGGAGGAGGACTGGAACGGCTCTGGGAGTAGCTGTCATTTCTCAACACAGTTTGCAAACAGAATTTACAGGCATACGTGTGTCTTTTGCACTAGTTTAGAAAAGTGACATTAACTTTCACAATGTTGCTACAGAAAGTCAAATCAAACAAAGTGGTGGGATAAAGATAGCCATATTTACTGTGGATCAGTCAATTTCTACAGTGCATGTGGTGTTCTCTTGAGACAGTTTTAGTAAACACACAGATCTAGAGAAATTCCCGTTCAATCACAATCTCAGAAAACATCAATACTTGTTGAGAGCCAGTACCGCGAGAGTACTGCATAGATGGTCTCGTGAGCTTCCTCACCCCTGGCTTCTGATGTAGGTACAGGTGAGCGGCCTGAGCCTGAGCGAGGCTAAGTAATTGTTGATGGTTACACACATCAGAAGTAATGGAACCCCCACGTATGTTGGAGATTATAGTTTTCCTTTAACACCTGGGGTATGTGTCATGTTACACTAATTGAATTCATAGAATGATTTGTCTTAATTTCTTTAGGAACATTTATTTTTGTAAAGATTTTATTTATTTATTTGAGAGAGAAAAAGAGTGAGAGAGCACAAGCAGGGGGAGCGGCAGAGGGAGAGGGAGAAGCAGACTCCCTGCTGAGCAGGGAGTCTGTTGTGGGGCTCTCTGGGGCTCTCTGGGGCTCCATGTGGGGCTCGATGCCAGGATCCTGGGGTCATGACCTGATCAGAAGGCAGACACTTAACCAACTGAGCCACCCAGGACCCCCTCTTTAGGAACATTTAGAATGTTACATTTAGACAAAAAAGCAGGTGCTTAGTTCTTAACAAACAATGAAAATCAGTTGACAAAATGTTGAACTAAAATTACCTCATGATGATCTGATTGTAGATTTTCCACAACCAGATATTTTTCCTATTCTATTTTCCTTACCTCTTATTTCTCTAGTAATGTGCTTAAGGAATTCATATTTATTTTGGTACTAATTGAAGGAGAAATCTAATTTAAAAAAGATAAATCTGCTGTGTTAAGGCCCACAAAATATATTTAATAATTGTAAATTACTTTTTTCATCAGTTTGTTGAATAATTAAGAAATGAGTGCCTACCCTGTGCCAGGCTTTTTCAAGCAGCAAGAGATACGCGGGAGACAAAGACAGGCAAGGGTCTGCTCTCATGAAAATTATGTTTGGGGGGAAGATAGCTAATAAGCCTTTTTAAAAATTTATCCCTTTTTTAATTCTCTGTGACCTAGAAAGTCCCTGCGAACCAACTGATGGGTTGAAAGTATATTGGTTTACTTGGAAAACCATATATTCTCTCCTATCTTGCTTTAACAAACTGGAATGTTCTTTTTTTTTTTTTTTTAAGATTTTATTTATTTATTTGACAGAGATAGAGACAGCCAGCGAGAGAGGGAACACAAGCAGGGTGAGTGGGAGAGGAAGAAGCAGGCTCCCAGCGGAGGAGCCTGATGTGGGGCTCGATCGCAGAACGCCGGGATCACGCCCTGAGCCGAAGGCAGATGCTTAACCGCTGTGCCACCCAGGCGCCCCCAAACTGGAATGTTCTACACAAGAAGTAACTCACTGGTTACTTTTAAAAATGTGATTAGGTTGTCTGGGGTTGTATATTAGTCCATTTTCAACCATTATCACTTTATGAAGTATTAAGGCTCTCCTTGGCCCGATCAGAAATGTGTAAAGGGTTCAGAAGCCACTTGGCTGGGTTGAGCTTCTGGAGAGGCCCAGGGAGCCAAGAACCAAGTATCAGGAGAAGCATGAAGCACCAGGGGGAAGGATGAGGAAGATAAATGTAACTGCTCTGTCTCAGATCAGCTTTGTTGCCCAATCCTTGGGACTGAGAGCTCTTCCTCCTAAGTTGTGTATCCGTATCAGTGTTGGGTGAGTGAAATGGACTGAAATCGTGTAGCTTCAGCTGCCCTTGGGACCATCTCAACCATACAAGCCAACTGTGTTGCCCCAAAGTAACACGCTCAAACAGCAGCGGAGTGAGGACTGGAACATTATGACCACTTTTCAGGAACCCTGTGCTTATGGATGGCTCTTCTTTGAGGGACATCAAGGAGAGAACAGTCGTCCTCTCAGTCGTGCCAACTGAACACCTAAATGAATTTACTTGGCCACAAACTCTGCACTGGGACCATGTGTCATTTCCTTTCCTTCCTACTGGTGTTTCTTGACTCTATCCACTTTAGTCTCTAAGGGTCTCATGCTAGCGAAAGCTGCTTCCTGTGCTGTGACTCCCCAACCTGGCTGTGCCTTGGGATCAGGGCAGCTGTAATATACAGATTCCTAGGTCCTGCTGACTTAGGCCACTTATGTGGCAAAGAAGCAGCAAGTGAGTGCCGGTAAAACTTCCTCCAGTAGCAATCTGTAGTAATTATCTCAGAACTCCAAACCATGAATCCTCTGGAAGGACATCTCCTCACTCCCCACCCGCTCCTGTCCTATAGAGCTCTCGGTAGGAAAGAGTAAGTCGACAATATCCATGTTGCTCTTCCCAGGGACCTGACCGTCACTCTGAGATCAGCAGTCAAACCTAAGTACCTCTAGCTCCTTCTGTAATTATGGCTGTACTTTCCTTCTACTGCTGCTGTTTTGCCTGGATCAAGCAGTGTTCTGCAGAACCAGGGCTCGTTGTAGACTCTCTCACCTCTCCCCCACTGCCCTGGGAGCAGCCTTGCGGTGTATCTTTTCTTCTCTGGAGACAGTATGGGGAGGCTCAGAACAGGACCTTCACAAGTTTGGCCAAGTTTCTCGCTGTAATGCTGAAGCTGGTTCTCCCTGTTCCCTGTTGCCAACTGGGTCTGAGAAATATATGCACTCATAGGGAGCAAAACTTGTCCATCATATGAGAATAGGGCTGTATTCCTCTCCTCCCTCATCCCTTGGACAGCTTCTGCTTCCCTTCCCTGTCTCCTACTAAAGCATTTCAGATTTGGTCCCTCCTCTTTTTTCGGGTGTCTTGTTAGTTGATCTGTCTTTTCCTTGGTATATTTAAACATGTTAGGCAAAACATTAACTTCACAGTTGACAACATTGTCCTTCATTCTTATTTGTTCTTCCTGCTTATTTCCTTACTTTCTGCTCTGAGTTTTTCCTCTTTGGAATGGGACTCATTTGCCAAGGGTACCTAGGATGTATTTATTGGCTCTTTGGAAAGGAAACCCACTGGAAAGCTTAAGGATAATTATTCAGTACTTGGGATTTATAGAGTATTTCTTTACAGTAACTCAGGTTTCTTTAAATATGAAGTAATTCTGTTCTTAGACCAAATTGTAACCATGATTTAGCCATATTTTCCCTCCCAGTTCTTTTTTAAGAGGCCTCCCTTTGTGAGGGATTTGTTTACTGCAGAGATGTCCATTGTAGTGGTCCAGGCTGACAGCAGATTCATTGAATTATAGAATCTCAAATTGGGAGAGTTTTAGAAAAGATTCCCGGTCTTCGACTATTGATGGAGTCTGGACTGAAAAGATCACATTGCAAATTCCTAGATCACTCTGAGATTTAATTCATTTGGGTATGGATACTTGAACTAATTCAAATCAGGCATTAGTAATTCTTTCATCTTTAAAGCACTGACATCTTTTCTTGACATTGAGATCCTCCATGGAAGCTCTAGATTTGAAATAGATAAAAACGAAGCTTCTCTGGTTGCAGGGGGAAAGGGCTCTGTTCTCTGGTGGGCTCTAAATTAAGGGTCCTTATGTTATTCCCTTGTCCTTTCTATCTGGTATATCATGCTTCTTTTTTTTTCTTTTTTTAAAGATTGTATTTATTTATTGGAGAGAGAGAGAGAGAGAGCGCACAAGCTGGGGAGGGGTAGAGGGAGAGGGATGAGCAGACTCCTCGCTGAGTGCGGGGGTTGACATGGGACTTGATTCCAGGACCCTGGGATCATCACCCGAGCTGAAGTGAGACACTTAACTAACTGAGCCACCTAGCTGTCCCTGATACTGTGCTTCCTGCCAAGAGATGGAAGGTAGAGGCAAGTAGAAATCCGGTGACTCTGCCTTCTCTCTGTCATCTCTTAAAGCTATACTGCACTGTCCACACCAAGGGCCCTATTCTCCATATCCAAATAGGGGCAGTGAGACAAGGTTAAAGAAATGTTGATATCCTGAGAAATCTCACAGAAGGATCCAAGAGGCTGAGTTTTATTTTATTCACCAGACTGCTACTAAGATAGAACATTTTATTAATGCATTTTAGAAAGATCTTAAAGGACAAAAGTGTAGAAAAAGAAATTTCAAATAATTAAGTTCCTATTGGGTAGAAATATTAACCCTTGTCATGGAGCATTTGAGAAAAATAAGGCATTCCTATATTTAAATTTTTAAAAAATTTTTTTTATTATATTAGTCACTATACAGTATATCCCCAGTTTCCAATGTAAAGTTCGATGATTCATTAGTTGCGTTATATTTAAAAATTTATATGTGAGAAACTTTTAAATTGTTACACAGGGAGGACTCTTAGGGAAACTCCAAACCAATGTTAGATGCCAGACTAGAAGGCAGAGGACCAGCTTGAGACTTTAGGGCTGGGGGAAGTATTTTATGACATGTTACCATATTGAAATTTTATAGGAACTTACTCAATTTCTAGGCATATACAGACAGCCAGGGAGAGGTGGAAGGAAGGTTGGCATTTGGAAACTTTATTGGTAGCCATCTTGTATTATTAAAAAAAATAAGCAGTTGGCTGTACAGTTTCACTGGGCAGGACTCGGGAATCCACATGTTATAGAAACAGCTAGTGGCCCCTTTGCATTTATAGATCCCACGGCTAAGGTTAACCTTGGCTATTGGCCCCGTCAACAACAGTCTGGCCCTCCAGACTGGGATGGGTCCCTTGCTATGTCCTTTCACAGGGTCTTCCAAGAAATGATCCTGACTTTATTTAACTAATTACTTACATCATTTTTAATTGTAAGGTATTCTTTAGTAAATTTTATTTAATTATTTGGATAATTTTTAATTTTAGTATTTTTAAAATAAACGTTTCTCATTAGCTTTATAAACACCTTGTGGGCAGTTACATTGTTTGTTTTCTTCATTACCAGATTCCTACTACCTCACACAGTTCCTGCCATAAAGTAGGGATCAATTACAAAGCATATTGAAAGAAGGAAGGAAGGAAGGAAGGCTGAAACCATCAGAGTTTTACATGTTTGTCGGTGAGATGGAGCTGTTGTGGGTACTTGGAGGTGAAGGAGGGAGTCTAGTGGAGTAATTAAATACATGCTGCCCTGGGTTGAGTCTGGCTCAGCAACTCCCCGACTCTTAGGAAATTGGGAATTTACTTAACCTTTCTGTGCCTTAATGTCCTTCTCTGTAAACGGGTGATAATAATAGCACCTACCTTTAGGAATTTTATGACTATGAATTAGACGTCTGGCACATAGTGGGTGTTCAACATGTAAGAAGTGAGGTAAGTATGAATGAAACCCCTCTAAGACTAAGTGAAGGAGAAATTTCACTGCCAGAAAATTTTGCACTGTCACCAATTAGAAACAAGGCCTTTGCTATGAGAAAGATACCAGGAGTGGGTAAAACCAGAGAAGCATGCATTGCCGAAGTAATTGAAATGTAGAGGTGACATCTACTCCATTACAGCAGAGGAAATCAAGTAAAAATAGAAAGTAATTGAGCTCTGATGTAAATATTATTATCGGACATTGCTCTAAAAAATACAAAAATCTATCACTCTCTTCTGGATCTTGATGTGTGATACTGGGTACATTTTGTTGTTGAGCCTAAATGACATGCCTAAATGTTGGTGGTTTTTGTTTTTTTTTTAAGATTTTATTTATTTATTTGACACAGAGACAGCCAGTGAGAGAGACAGCCAGTGAGAGAGAGACAAGCAGGGGGAGTGGGAGAGGAAGAAGCAGGCTCCAGCAGAGGAGCCTGATGTGGGGCTCGATCCCAGAATGCTGGGATCACCCCCTGAGCCAAAGGCAGACGCTTAGCGACTGAGCCACCCAGGCGCCAGATGGTGGTTTTGTTTCACCTTTCTCCATTCTACTTTGAAAGAATTTGGCATCCATTTGTTGGCATAGCAAATAGATCCCTCACGGAGCAAGGCATCTTGCTTCAGGAAGAATGTGGGTGCCTGGTAGGGACTACTCTAGGAAGAGTGCACATTTAATTCACACATACTGTTAAAATGTTCATGGTGTCCCTTAGCTACAGAGGGAATCCTTTAAATGTTTGGAATTTATAGTTAGGGAATTTACAAGTAAGCAAGATTATAAATGACTCATTTGTAAGCTTTATATAAAGCCTGGGTGGCTCAGTCAGTTAAGCATCTGCTTTCAGCTCAGGTCATGATCCCAGGGTTGTGGGATCGAGCCCCACATGGGGCTCCCTGCTCAGTGTGGAGTCTGCTTCTCCCTCTCCCTCTGCCCCTCCCCCCACTCATGCTTGCTTGTGCACGCGAGTGCTCGCTGTCTCTCAAATAAATAAATAAAACCTTTTAAACAAAAAGCATTTGGGGTCCTAAGATAAAAGATGTCCTCCACATCTAAGGTTGTTAATATTATAAACAAATGAGGAGATAAAGAAATAAAAAGGAATGAGGAATAAGAAAACTCAGTACCAAATTAAAAAACAAAACCCGAAAAGCAACAAAACAACAACCCAGGCATCATTTGGCATGTGTAAATCAAGTCTTTTCTAAATGTAAGGTACTGTGGTTCTATTTGGGTTAATAGTAATTTAAGTGCATATATTACCATTAACATTTACTATGGATTTTCTGTGGACCACAGGATGCTTTGTGCAAAGCATTTTTAGATGTGTTGTGCCAAGATCATTAGAGTTCTATGAAGTAGGTATTATTATGTCTATTTTATGGTTGAGAAACAGGTTTAGAGACATCACTTAATTTGGGATTATAAAAGCTAATAAATTGTGGCGTTAGGATTGGAACCCAGATCTGCCGTGATCCCAGGACTGTGCTCTTGACTACGAGTAAGCTGTAAATCATACAGTCTCAGCCTTCGGACAATGTGGATTCCTTGTAACACTAGCAATGTGTCCTAGTTTGGTAAGGTTGCTCGTCTACCTTATTAATTGTTTGAGAATTTCAGAAGTTGGTAGCCTGCATTTTGACCATTCTGGTGGTGGAGAGGAATTCCAAATGAAAACCTTGTGCCCCAGCTCAGAAGTTGTGACTTCTGAAACTGACAATACTAAAGTTCCCACATGTTGAGCCTTGCTGGGGAGAACACCTATGGTGAGATTAACTCAGAAATGCATACAAACCTGATGGGGTCTTTTCCACTTGTGCCTAGGGTTGTTTTGCCCTCTTGCAAAAAGCAGGGATCCTGGTTTTCATAGCTGCTTGCAATTTCAGCTCAGGTCTTGTTATAAGGTTTACATTTAAAGCTTTCCAGTGGCACCAGGTTCAGGCTACGTTTGAAAGTGGCAGTGGGGGAGGCAACTTTAACATTTCCCCAGGGAAGTGGACTGGAAAATTGCTGGAGAGTGAACTGTAGGGAACAGTCTTGAATTGGTCTCTTGGGTTGATCCTAATTACCTAATGGATTTTCCATCTCTCGAAATTTTAGGAAGGAAAAAAATTTCCTTTAAAAAATAATGACAAAAAAAGTGAAACCTACAACCTCTTCCATTTCTCCTTAGGACTGTAACCTCCTACCCTCCTGTCTAGCCTTAGAAGAATGGGTGTGTGGAGGAATAGAGACAAGTGAGGAAAGACACATGGAAGAGAAATCAGATTGATGTGTGATTGAAAACTCACAAATTACGTATCCCCATTTCCCCCCTCTGAATCATTGCTGAATGCTGAGATTCAGCTCCTTTCAGGCTTGCTTTGGGTGCAGCTGGAACTATATTTTAATGAACAATATAACCTAATTATGATTGAGCATTTTATTTTTCCGTGGGCTGTAAAGGTATCTGTTGAGTGGCTTCTCTGCATATCACGGTTTCCTGGTCAAAGGGGCCCATTATGTAATCAGTTTTCACCCAGAACACCCCCACCCTCCACCCCCACCTTGCTTAGAAATTGCATGTGGAACCAGGAACATTAAAGCCAGCCCCCTCACCCCATCCCCCCAAGATATTCCCAATACTATTTCTATTTTAATGTTTTCTTTGTTTGTTTTGTTTTTTTTATTATTCTGGTTGCCCTAGGATGACAAAGTGTCTCCTTGCTCTTCTGCTTCTCTGGCTTTTATTATTACTGGCTGATGTGTGTAAGTAAGACTGTGCTTGGCTACAGAAATAAATGTGTTCTAATAGAGGAAACCAGGCTCGGGGATCCCAAATGCATTCACTGGAGCAGTACATATAGGTGCTTGCTGTGTGCCTGATGTTGTGTTGAGTCTAAGATGGACCCACGGTGAAACAAGGAATGACTCACTGCTTTCTTGATTGGGAGGAGTAAGTCGTTTATAGAAGAAACAAAAACACCAGGTATACTATGGCAAGAGATGTAAGGGATCAAAAATGCTATGAAATTCGGACAAGGGAGATTTCACCCTGGCTTGAGGGATCACGGGAGAGATCATTTGAATTAGCTCCAGTCTTGGCTGTGCCAGGTACGGCTCTTCCAGCTGGGCACAGCAGCATGAGCAGAGGCCCAGGACTGGGGAGCACAGAGGTGACTGGCAAGGGACTGTGCATGGTTTCATTTGATTGGAGTGTTGGTTGTGTGAAGGATGGCAGTAGGGGGGAAAATTGGAGCCAGATTTTGAAGAGTCCTGGATGTCATAGAGGGAAACTTGGACTTGATTCATTAGGCAGAGGAGCTTCACTGAAAAAATGTGAACATTTTGGCATCATTATGAGAACCGTGATTAGTGTAGAGTTATCTGGAGGTAGTGCAATGTGAACTGTGGAGTGGAAGGACATGGGGGCAGAAGGAAACAGACCCCGAAAAGCAGGTGGGTTAGGATGAGGATACTAGGGGATGGACCTAGAGCAGGTGAGATGGAGATGGGGACCAGAGAACAAGGACGTTTGGAGGGGGAGCCAACAGTTGAAGCACTGGTGAGATGTTGGGGAGGAGAATTAGAGTCTGGATGACAAAGAGAAAGATGGCCATGTTGACAAAATTAGGTGAGAAAGGGGGAATGCAATTGAGATGTGTGGGCGCGTGGTTGGGGGATGTTGGGCAGGAATGACTCCCTCTTAGCTATGTAATCTTGGGCAAGCAGCTTCACCCCTCTGAGCATGCTTCCACATCGGTAAAATGTATCTTTAATTCTTATGACTCACTATTCCAAATATTATTTAAGAAAAGTAGAGAACAGAATTGTTCAAGTAGTTCTCAGAAAGTAAGAAAAGGGAAGGACAGGAAATACAATATGGAAATCTTCTGAACTTTCTGCTGCTGCCTAAGATTTAGACTCTTGACATTTAAAGTGGAAAAATACAATTCAAATGAATGACAGAAGGGTATGTTAATTAGTTAGTGAAGAGGAAGTTCTCCCCTTTGACACTTAAGATGGCAATAATTTGGGTGGTGCCTGCACTGGCCACGTTTATAATCAAGGCTGATTGTTCAATGGGTAATAAATAGGAAGTGGGTTGAAATTTCTAAAGAGACCACACTAATGGCCATGTAATGAATATTACAAGCTATAAAAAGAGAACTATAGGTCCTATTCCTGTCTTACCTTTATATATGGTAGATGATACAAGAAGATGTTGACCTTGGAGTGGGGGTATAGGTGTGTTTAGTGTTCAAAACTCAGCACTTCAGGAGGAACTGAAGTCTTTCTCTACGTATGATAACTTGCAAATAATCTTCTGGTGTTGAAATGATTTGATATTTTGCTGAGTTTAAATAAATTGGAAAGGAACCAGACCTATCATTGAAAACTAATGGACTGAGCTGTCCTAAATGCTGGAGGAGACCTGAGCTGCCCTAAATGCTAGAGGAGACCTAAATGGCCTGCCCAGTCTTTCAGGGAGAAGGTTTTCGGTGTGCTTTCATCTCCTCTTCCTTGGGCTATTTTTTCACGTAAGGGATAGAGAGCAGAAGATGTGGTCAGGGTGTTTCTAAGGTGGGGCTGCAGTTTGCCTTCAAGTCTTTCGAAGATAAGACAGTTTGACTTACCAGGGATAGGATCTATTACACCGCAAGCCTCTGCTATTTTTGAGGCAGGAAAGTGAAGTTGTAGAGCTTTGAACAGCCGTCATGCAGAATTCTGAGCACCCGTTTTATAAAATCTGTCAGTGTGACCAGGTTTCTTGGGCAGGTGCAGCCTTTGGCTATAGCCTCTTTCCCTGCTACCCATCTTCTTCAGTTTTGTTTCCTGTTAGGAAGGCTCCACATTTAGCAGCTTAGAAGTGGTGTGTGTGTGTGTTTTAAGAATATTCATTTATGTGCTTGAACTCAGTCTCCTATTTGTCTTCCAGGAGTCACATACAAAAAAAAAAAAAAAAAAAAATTAGGGCTCTGGAAATTTTGCCGTATAGGGAAAAGGAAGAGCAGAAATCCTTATCAGCTTTCTTCTTTGGTTATAAAAGTGGTAAGGCATGAAATTGGAACAGATGGCATAAAAATAGCCAGACTTATCTCCTTCAGTTGAATTTGGCTGACAATTATAGAAAAAAAATCTTTGTAAACTCCCCTTTCGATAGTTCTTTCAGGGTCGTTAAGGCCCTGTGGGCAAATGTATCAGTGTAGCAAGCTCTCATCTAGGTATGTTACAGGAAATAGGCCATAAACTCATTCAGGACCTAGCTTCTAGACCAGCAAGGCTATTTAATGTATCTCTAATAAATAGATGGTAAAGTTAATATATCACCTGCTCCCTTATCTGTCCTGAAGTTCAGACAGTGTAGTTACCATCTTAGGTTGTACCTGAAGGGGTAGATACAATAGATGGCCTATCTTTGATAAAGTAGACACTAGAATACCCTTTAACAGAAGAGTAGAGAAGATTTGAGAATTGCAAGCTGAGTATGCCAACATGTAGGACATCAGATAGACAGCAAAATAACTTAAGTAGTGGGTATCCTATTCGCTTTTTGTCTGCACATATTAAGTAGTATGAATAGCTGGGAAAAAATTGTTATATCATTATCTGTGGGTAGTGTGGTGATAGTTTATTATAGGGCAGAGTTACTGAAAGAGGAAGAGCTGTATCATTACTCATATTAAAAAATGCTGTGACAGTGAACTACTTCAGATGAGTGTTGTTTCCATAAATCATCTCAAATCCCTGTACTCAGGGGATTTTTGAAAAGATAGTATTTTCAGAGACAAAATTATTTCAATTTCTTCATGGGAAGAATTTCAGAATGTAAGAAGGAATTCACCCAAGCAAGAAAGCCATTTAATGAGTTCATATCATTAAATTGGAAAGGTAAGGAGGAATATGCCCAATATAAAGGTATCTTAAAGCACCTCCCCCCACCCTCGGGCCTCAGACCTCTGGGTAATTGGAGTGTATGATAGACCTTTATGTTTGGAGACTGAAAGAAAAATAACTGGATTTCTCTCTATATTTTGGGTATTAAAATGACCTCCTACCTATAAGGGTTGAGAATTGTTCTCTAAGGTGAGGTATTTTAAGAACAAACTTCCGTTTGCTCTCACTCTTTTTGTCTTTTAATTTGGCTATTTTCTTATTTGTGAAATTTATCTTAGAGTCTTAATATGTGACATTTTAGCCCAGCTCAGAATAGCACAGGTGAGTGATAGCCCCTGATTGGACCCAGTTCAGTGCAACACAGAACCTAAGAGTCTTGTAGCTTCCAAACGTTTGTGCTATTCCAGTCCCTTGGTGGCTACATAACTTATATATTAATACCTGGTTCCTCAAGATATTTCTTTCTAAAAGCGGAAAAATGCTGCAACTAAGAGTTAAGTGCAGTGTACTCTGAATCTCCAAACCATTAACTCTTTGACCTGCTCTAGCGGGCTGGATGCTGAGACATTTTAGCCATTCCTTTTATTAAAGATTCTTCAATTAATGCCTTCTAATTCATATCCAGTTACATTTATTCTTCCCCCCCCTCACTGAATCTCAGGTTTTCTTTATTCCTATATTGCTTCTTTAATATACATTGACTCTTTTCTTCACTTTTTTTTTAAATTAAAAAAAAATTTTTAATGCCTGTCTCTGGAAGAGTAAATGGACTCAGGCATTAATTTGCTTCCATGTGACCTAAAGAGACTTGGACGAAGGCCACCATATTAGATTAGCTTTTGCTTACCAGAGGCATCTGAAATGATGGAATAATGATAAGAACCTTCTGAGATGGAACATTTAATTGGAAATTCTATTATTGAGCAGATTATAAAATAGGAGGCCTCTTTAGCTGACTTCATTCAGTAATAACTGCTCATGGGTGGTTTTAATAGCCTTCAGATTTCCTTGTCTTTCCTTCTCTTATGTTTTCCTGAAAATAGGTGTCACAAAGTAGTTTCAATGAGTCTTTTGAGTACTGGATAAGAAGAACAAGTGTACACCTACTTGTACTTGAGTTCAAAGGAGTTGCTTGACTTACCAAGTTCTTTCCATCAGCTGATGAAACCTTAGCTCAGAATTTGGAGAATCCAATACTTGAATGGTTGTGAGATACTTATAAGGCATTCTTGGCATGGAACTTGTCAGAGCTCAGAAAAGGTCATGAGACCCTTTACTGATACATCCAGGGTCTCAGGAAATCAGACAAATCTCTTTCCCCATCCAGTGGAATTTTTGCCAGTCCTTTATGAGTAGGGCAGAGCATGATATGTTTTAAATAATTTAGTGAAAGAATTAAAACAAGTTTTATTTTTTATAATTATTTGGGAATTTATTCCATATCTTTCTTGACAAAATGAGATGATTCCACATGGGACTGTGATAAGACCAGGATGAGAAAACATCCCCAGAAAAAGGGTTGGGGTGGCAATATCTATGTCTCTGAAGCTATCACACCTGGCCAAAATGCAAGTGATTCTAAATGCTAATGAAGGATGATTACCTGTTCTGCCCTACAAAGAACAGAATAATAGAAGTATAGAGAAACACAGACAGTTACTGTGGTCAGAGTAGCTACTGAAATGCAGGTGTTCCTCTTTAGGCCCTTGTACCCCTGGAGTGACATCTTTTATCTTCCTCTTCTTTTCCTTCTTAATTCTCCTTACTTTGTAGCTGGTGACTCTGCCCCACAGTGTTCACTATAATAAATGGAGTATTGGTCACATGTACTTGGGAATCCTCCATGGCCTTGTACCCAGTATTCCCAGCACTTAGATTTGGGTTCTGCCCATCGTTTTCTTTATCAGTTCATTTAACTTGGTCTTCCTCAGTGTTTTTGGGCCATATAAGAGTCTGGAATTATTTAATATATATATGAAATTGATATCTTGAAAAATATTTCATATCTTCAGTATTGTGGTAGCAAAAACTGTATCACTGCATATAAAGATTTTAAGGGTCTGCAAAAAACTGTTTAGTCTTCCTTGAAAATTTCCTTCATCAGGTCTGCACATGTTGTGAAGATTGGATCTGCTAAGTAAAATTCCATGTATTTTGAAATGTTGTGTGATAAGTGTCGTATTGGAATATAAGTATAGATGCATGTTATAATTTTAATTTTTAAATCTAAATACTTCAAAGTGAACAAATTGTGCAGCATTTCCCCAGTGTGTCATCTGTTAGCATTGATCATATCGTATTGCTTTTAGTCTTCTCTCTTTTTTTTTTTTCATCTTCACAACTTTTCTGGTGCCATCTCTCAGGCCCCCAAGAGTAGGGGTCTGTATCCGGCTCTTAGGATGAAAGAAAGCAGACATTGACTGAACAACCACTGTGTTCTAGGTGTTGTGCTAGCAGGCAGTGCTCAGGGAAGTGCAGCAAGGCAGGTATCAGCACATCCATTTTACAGATCAAGAAACTGAGGGGCAGAGTGGTTAAGTCCTAGAGCACATAGTTAGGTCTGAGCTACTTACCCATCACTGCCAAGCCCACAGCCTCATTTAGATTTTACCATTATGCCTCTCTACCTTGTGTATTCGACGTCTCATTTTGTTGACTTTGGCTAATTTCATTATAGAAATAATAAATAATAGAAACCAGTAGCCAAATACCTTGGTATTTTCCCTGTTTCATGACAAGCCAAGGGATATTATAGTAATGTTGATATTTACTGCAGATTTGAATGTGGAACAACTTGAGACTTATATTTTGAGCCTTTTTTTTTTAAATTGAAGTATAATTGACATACAGTATTATATTAGCTTCAAGTGTACAACATAGTGATTTGATATTTATATATATTGTGAAACGACCACCGTAATACCATCTGTCACCATACAAAGTTAGTACAGTATTATTGTCTGCCCTGTGCTGTGTATTACATCCCCATGACTTACTTATTTTATAACTGGAAATTTTTACCTCTTGATCCCCTTCACCCATTTTGCCCACCCCCAATAACCCCCTTCTCTGGCAATCACCAGTCTGTTCTCTGTATCTATGAGTCTGGTTTTCTTTTCTTTTCTTTTTTTTTTTTAGATTCTACAAATAAATGAAATCATATGGTATCTGTATTTCTCTGTCTGACTTATTTTACTTACCCTCAAGTCCATCTATGTCATTGTAAATAGTAAGATTTCATTTCTTTTTTATGGCTGAGTAATATTCCATTGCATATATAAACTGCGTATACATACCACATCTTCTTTATCCAGTTATCTCTTTTAAGACTTATTTATTTGAGAGAGTGAGAGGATGAGCATGAGTGAGAGGGGCAGAGGGAGAGGGAGAGAGAATCTCCAGAAGACACCATGCTGAGTGGGGAACCTGATGTGGGGATTGATCTTACGACCCTGATGTCATGACCTGAGCTAAAACTTAGGTAGGATGCTTACCCTACTGTGCCCCCCAGGCACTCCATCCAGTCATCTCTTGAGAGACACTTAAGTTATGGAAATATCTTGGCTATTATAAATCATGCTGCAGTAAACATAGGGGTGCATGTATCTTTTGGGGTTGTTGTTTTGTTTTCTTTGCATAAATACCCAGAAGTGGAAATGCTGGATCATTTGGCAGTTCTCTTTAAGTTTTTGAGGAACCACCATGCTGTTTTCCATAGTGGCTGCACTAAGAGTGCAAGAGGGTTTCTTTCCCCCATGTCCTAGCCAACAGTTATTTCTAAGCCGTGTTTTCTTGTTATATGTGTTTCAGGATAGTGGGGCTTACTGTATTGGTTTCTAAGTAGGAATAGAACATGAATATGGCCATCTGTAGTGTAAATGCAACGTGTATTGAAATGGTTAAATTGTAGAAACCAATCTTGGGTTGTTTTAAGGACATTGAAGTCCTCTCTGCCCCTTG
This sequence comes from Ursus maritimus, assembly GCF_017311325.1. Taxonomy (NCBI): domain Eukaryota; kingdom Metazoa; phylum Chordata; class Mammalia; order Carnivora; family Ursidae; genus Ursus; species Ursus maritimus. The sequence goes on along the minus strand of NW_024424008.1, from coordinate 31,762,066 downwards.
CCCTGTAAAACAAACTGTGCATTTAGAAGGAGCTTAACTAGTAATCCAGCATGACCACTATCACATACCATACACTTACTGTGGGTGAATCCAGGTTGCTATGACAGTAGAAATATTTTTCATTTTCTCCTTTTTAGAGTATAAACGCATGAAACTTGAATCATGCTTATGTTTGCATTTTTTATTTATCTTTTCTGACTTCATGTTAGAAAGGCAAAGACATGAGAAAGACAGTAACTGTACTTCTTCAGAGTCCTATAATTCTCTCCCTTTCACTCCTGGCTCCTAATGGTGGTCCTGGCGCTCAGTGTGGCTGTCGCTAGGCTATGCTGACATCTTAAGGGCAGTTTTGGAGAGAGATCAGACGTCTCTCCTTACTATTATTATTCAAATATTATCATGTGTTTATTTCAACTTGGATTTGAAACCTCAGTCTCCTTGAGTAAAGAGGATTCAGTGTCAGAGATATTCCATGGTCACCTTTTAGATGGTTGGGACTGAATTCTGTGAATAGTTTGTGGCGATCTTTCTTGGCATTCAGTAAAGACAAAAAAAAGTAGAAGACCTGAGAAACAAAACAAACAAAACAAAACAAAACAACTGCTCAGCCAAGAGTCTAGAAATTACTATGGGGTCCCTGGAGGTTTTTATCTCAGGGTCCCTTCTTTGGGACCCACAGTGTGTGGAGATGACCACTCAAGAGTCAGAGAGCTATAGATGGTTCAGCAAGTTGTGGGTTGTCCAGGAGCCAAAACCCCATATTTATTTGAAAGATGGAAAACATAACTGCCTTCTGCTCCACCAGGCTAACAACAAAAACTGTTAGAGATTAAATAGAAACAACTCTGCCTTGTGCTTTCATATACCCTCTCCCTCCACTACACTCTCTCTTCTTTTTCTCCTTCCTTCTTGGCCCTCCCATATTGACTGAGCGTGAGGCACTGTATTGGGCATTACAGATAAAATGGTGAATGGGGTGGACCTTTTTCTCTGCCTTCATAGGGCCCCAGTCTCATGGGGAAGAAAGGTGAGTAAACAGGAGATTACAACCTCTACTGAGATTTTTCAGGGAGGGCAAGGGCAGCACCACCTCTGGGGAATACTTCTGGTGCTGGGAAGACTTCCTTGGGAATGGCTAAGGTTGGGGGCAGGGCAGGAGGCTCCAGCATCACTTTTGCTCTCCTCCCTCCTTCCTTCCCCTTTCCCTCCATCAATTCTTCTTGTTTTCTGGGATTAACTTTAGCAGTTGTCCCAGCTGAAATTACGGTTTCAATAACTACCTTTTATTATTAAACATAAGACACAGTTTGTAATATTCTCCTCCAAATCTTTAACTTGGAAGGAGATTTATCTCAGGTTCTAAACATCTCTTTTAAAGAAATACTGACTAGTTTTTCATTAAGAGAAAGGGGTCATAAATAAGCTACATTTCTTTTCAAAATTCATCAAAGTAGCTCCCTGAGCAATTCACGCTGTTTATTTCATTCTCTAGTTTGGGAACCTGGCCTCACAATGAAAAATTATGTCCAAATATCCTTGAAACTGTATTTTCTCTTTAGTATGGGCAGGAGCTAAAGAAGTGTCTTCAGGACCAAAATGCTATTTATTCCCTGTTTGACACGTACAAATCCTCCTTGTTAAAATGTCATTAGGGAGGCATATTGAGCTGTGTGGCCTTGGTTGATAGGTACTTTTCAGCTTTTATCACTGTCTGTGTCAGAAAATTAAGTACAATCTAGGGTGCTTTCACTTCTTTATTAACTCTAGTGGTTATATTTTATATTAGGGAATATAGTACAACTCTTTGCCTTGGAGAATTGCATGTCCCTTTCCACTCCAACGACTTCAGCTCTGTCTGGTGGTTTTGGCTGAAAAAGGCATTTTGCCCACCCTCTGGGATAGCAGGAATTGTTCTCCAAGACTCACCTCATTTCTGTTTCATAGAGGGAATGTATCTTCTGTTTGTTGAGTGATTCTTTGCGAGAAGTTTTATGGAGACACCATTTGAAAATTTGGGTTTGCTTTTTGGGTGCCTCTTCTGGATTTTACGTGATGATTTTCATTCTCTGTGATTCACGTTCATAATTCTCTGTTAATGCTGGCCCATTGCCCACAGAGTTGTGTTCCATGAACAAATGGTCCATCAGCATGTGTCTGCGTGCTGCCCTGTGCTGATAAAAATCTGCTGTGAGAACTTTGGACTTTGCCCCTGCCCTACTCAGGTGTCGGAAGGGCATTGAAAGGCTGCCTGATACCGCCATGCCTGTCACCCACAACTGCTCTCTCAATTCCCACCATTCTGACTGTTTATACCAACTCATTTATTGTGGACTGGAAAAGAAATCTTGGCATCTGTGAGTTTATCATATTACTTGTTATTCAGGAAGGAAGAAATGGGACAAAAAAACAAATTCAGGTGTGTTTTTTTTTTTTTTTTTGTATGCACCTATACTTCTCAAAGATGAAAACAGTGTACATATTGTCATTGTGGGGACATTCCTTCACATTTGTGAAGAATTTCTACGTAAATGCTGAAATCTCCTACCAGAAATCTAATTAGTTAATTAGTTCTAATGAGTTAACCTTACATATAAGAAGAAATGGTGGATTTATTTTGAGTGAGGACAGGAGAATGAGAACACAGAACTTGTAGGTCTCCCTCAGCAGCTTGGAAGGTGCACGGAATTTGGAGATGGTCCCTGGGCTGAGAGGGGCAGCTTGGGAACCATTGCTTTTAGGAATGAACAACCAGGGGCACCTGGGTGGCACAGCGGTTAAGCATCTGCCTTCGGCTCAGGGCGTGATCCCTGTGTTATGGGATCGAGCCCCACAGCAGGCTCCTCCGCTATGAGCCTGCTTCTTCCTCTCCCACTCCCTCTGCTTGTGTTCCCTCTCTTGCTGGCTGTCTCTATCTCTGTCGAATAAATAAATAAAATCTTAAAAAAAAAAAGAAAAAGGAATGAACAACCAAAGGGTTTGAATGCATGGAAAAAAGCAGTGATGGTGATGGGAAACGATCCCAAAGGACTAGATCTACCAGTTAGACCTCTCTCCTGCTGTCCATTTTTTATATCTTCTGATTAAGTGGCTAAAACATAGTTTTACCTAGAAGTATATTAAAAGAAAGTTAAAAGGTCATGTTTAATTCTGACACTTCTCAACAGAAGCCATTGCTTAACATGACTTGTTTGGAGATATTCCTTTTTGAAGCTAGCATCCTAAAATTCTTAAGTAATCTGAGTCTGTGAAAATCCTTTTTGAAACTGCGCATGCATATGTCCTTTGCAGAATGACATATATGAGCATTTATTTGTTAGGATCTGGGGAGCTGGGTCTTCAGATTCAATGAGGTAGCACTTTCTGCAGTTGCTTAAATGACTGAAAGTTGAGTTTCTTCTTCCTTCGGTGTACATTATTACCATTACAGGCTTTTAGAGTATAAAGGAAGTTAAGTTATCTGCCCTAGGGGCGCCTGGGTGGCACAGCGGTTAAGCGTCTGCCTGCGGCTCAGGGCGTGATCCTGGCGTTGTGGGATCGAGCCCCACATCAGGCTCTTCCACTATGAGCCTGTTTCTTCCTCTCCCACTCCCCCTGCTTGTGTTCCCTCTCTCGCTGGCTGTCTCTCTGTCGAATAAATAAAATAAAATCTTTAAAAAAAAAAAGTTATCTGCCCTAAATCCCTCATTAAAAATAAACAACACACACACACACAGACACACACACACACACACACACACACACACACACACACACACAGAGTAATCAGTTCAGAGAAAGAAAGGGAAGAGGAAGAAATCCTGGTACAAGCTCTATGCTAATCACTTTCAGATCATTAACTTATTTAATCCTAGCCCTGAGTGATAGTTTTATCCCATTTCACATGTGGGGAAACTACATTCAGAGAGGTTAAGGAGCTTGCCCAGGGAACCACAGAATCAGGCAGAGGTGAGTTTTTAAGTTTAGATCTGTCTAATGCCAATGCTCATGCTCTTTCTACTACCCAAGTTAAGGCCATTTGGCTAGTTAGTGATAAAGAGAAGGGACTAGAACCTAGGTCTCTTACTCCCCTAAACAGTGATCTTTTCAGTACATCATACTACTTAACTTGGAAAAGTTTGAACATATATGCCAATTGTAAAAGAGATTCATATAGAATTCCTTTTCTTGATTTCTTAAAAAGTAAAAATGATTTTCCTTGAGACTATAATTTCACTATTCCCTCTCCCCTTTGTAAAAAAGTTTGGTTCTTTGCATAGAAGCTAATTGAACTTTCAGACCCATCACTAACTCAATTTTAATCTCTGGTCACTCTTCTGTGTATATTTCTTTTCCGTTCAGATGGTAAGTATGTATTTGCGGTTACCCTGATTAATGTGTTACATATTTCCCCAGGCATTCATAGAGAATTGACTAAAATATAAGTTACCCTTGGCTTCAGAAACTTCTGGCATTTAGAAACATGCACAAACTATACCCCTTGGTGAATAGTGTTCCAACTTACAATTTTCTTCCTTTTAAGGAAGGGGGGCAGTGGAGAAGAAAGGGAAGACGTTTTTTATTTATTTATTTATTTTATTTTATTTTTTTTTTTTTTTAAAGATTTTATTTATTTATTTGACAGAGATAGAGACAGCCAGCAAGAGAGGGAACACAAGCAGGGGGAGTGGGAGAGGAAGAAGCAGGCTCACAGCAGAGGAGCCTGATGTGGGGCTCGATCCCATAACGCCGGGATCACGCCCTGAGCCGAAGGCAGACGCCCAACCGCTGTGCCACCCAGGCGCCCCAGGGAAGACGTTTTTTAAGGGAGATTTTGGTTACAGTAAAGAGGGACTGTGGTTTGAAAACATTATTTTTTTCTACGTTGGCCTTTTACTCTGCATGGGAAAAATTAAAAAATGGTTGTATTCAGGTGTTTTTAACATGATGAGCTGGAATGGGAAGCAGAATCAGCTCTTTTTTTCCTCTTCATCTCACAGCAAAAATACCACCATATCTTAAATTGCCTTGGGTCAGAACACTGTTTGTTGAATTATTCAACAGTTTGAACTGGTAGAATTAGAGGATTCATTAGACTGAAGGTCATAAGTTAAGTTAAAAACATTTCCTTATCGTTATGCTGTGACTCGCAATGTTGACAGATTCCAGAGGGCCGTGGGAGCTGAGAGATGTGTGGTCTTAATGAGCGAGGCGCACTCTTCCGCCTGGCCGGTTAGCCCCCATCCACGCCGAGGTGCCCTGAATTCAAATCATTTCAGTCTCTGTCCAGATCTGTAGGCACGTGTGTACTGGGTAAGACCCCTTCTCATTCTTTTCACAGAATATTTAGAAATTATCCGTTGATGTATTTTTGTTTTCTTGATTTTATCCACATCCCATGAAAACGTGAATCTGGGCCATATCATTTGAACAAACAGAACTTGGTGCTCTTCAGTTAATCTTTGGGTTATTTGTCAGAAGAGCCCGTGGTGTGAAATCATAGGATGGAAACTAGATGAAGTGGATTTCTTGTTAGACGTGATGGCAAAAGGAGGGATAGCAGTACTGTGTTCATGCAGAGGACCAAGTGCTCTTGGGTAATAAAATATTTACCCACCTTCTTCCTAATTCATGTGTATATTGAGGGCACTTAGTGTTGAGTATGGTCATATCAGCAATGGAGGAGATGATTTTCAGAAAAAAAAAAAAGCCCATGAAGGAACTCTGTTCTCTTGACCCCGAAGTACTCCCTGGGCCCCATTTCCCCCTCCCATTTGGCAGCCCAGCAGGGACATTGGGCCTCGGGAGTGTTCTACCCCACATCCTCTAATGCCACTGGAGAATGAAGATTTTATTTATTTATTTGAGAGAGAGAACGAGCATGGGACAGCACAAGCAGGGAGAGGGGGAGGGACAGAGGGAGAAGCAGGCTGCCCGTTGAGCAGGGACCCCCACCGTGGGGCTCTCAGAGGGGCTCAATCCCAGGATCCCAGGGACTCGACCCCAGCTGAGAGCTGACGCCCAACTGACTGAGCCACCCAGGTGCCCCGAAGTCCACTTCTTTTAACATGTGTTAAAAGTTATTATTGGTTTGGACACTTCAGAAATAATTGATGGTGGAGCCATCTGAGGAATAAGATGTTCACTTACTACTTTGGCTGTGGCCACTTTTTTCTCCATTAAGGCTCTTTTTCTCCAGGTGATTGATGACATCTTGTTGATTCTAAGCTGCCACGGGGTTGGGATTTCTCAGCAGCATTTGGTATAGATGGCCACTTCCTTCATCTTGAAACACTTTGGTTTCTGGTCTTCAGTTACTTTATCCTGACCTGGTTTCCTTCCACCTTACTGGCCATTCTGAGAAGGCCTTTATTCTGTTCTTTACTGAACCTCCTACCCACCTGTAAATATTGAGGGTATCTCAGGGCTTAAACTCGGATCCTCTTCTCTCTTTGTCTTCATTCTCTTACCTTACCCTTACTGATATCATTTAGTCCATTGGTTTTAATACCATCTATAGGTTAATTACTCTTAAGTGTATATATGTAATTGACCTCCAACTGGATGTTTGAGGGGTATCATATACACACATGTCTAAAGAGAACAAATGTTCTCTCCATCACCATCCTGAAACCCGCTTTCACTCGTCTTTCCAATCTCCATAAATGATACCATCATCCACCCACTTTCTCAGGCTGAAACGCTAGGTGTCATCCTCAATTTCTCTCTTTTCCTCATTTCCCATATGTAACACATTAGCAAGTCCTGTCTGTTTTACTTCCAAAATATATCCCAAAGCTAACTACTTCTTTTTTTTTTTTTTAGGATTTTATTTATTTATTTGACAGAGAGAGAGAGAGCCAGCGAGAGAGGGAACACAGCAGGGGGAGTGGGAGAGGAAGAAGCAGGCTCATAGCGGAGGAGCCTGATATGGGGCTCGATCCCATAACGCCGGGATCACGCCCTGAGCCGAAGGCAGACGCTTAACCGCTGTGCCACCCAGGCGCCCCCCAAAGCTAACTACTTCTTAACATCTCTGGCGTGACAAGCCTTGTTCAAGCCATCTGTGTCTCTGTCCTGGACAGCTGCAGTGGCTCCAGTCCAGGCGTGGACTACCTGCCTCCTGTCTTGACCTTTTATAGTCCGTCTTCCATCCTGAGCCGTAGTGCTTATCAGCCACATTATTCTCTTGCTTAAAGCCTTCCAGTGGCTTCCTGTTGATACCAGTCTAAAATTTAAACTCCTTACCATAGCCTTGAGGTTCCATGTGACCTGGTCCCTGTTAATCTCTGATTTCATCTCCCTCCACTGTACGTTTGGTTATAGTGACACACTGGTCTTCTGTCTGTACCTTAAACCTCCCAAATATCCTACCCCATGCCCTTTGTCTCTGCTGATGCTTCTGCTTCAGCTAGTGTCCTTAGGATGGTCCTATTTCCTTTTCTTCACATACATTTCAATACTTTCAATGATCATGTTTAGATATTCTACTCTGTCTTTCATCACAAGAACTTCCTGTCCTTGGGGACAGGGAATCTGTCTGTTGTATTCAGTGCTGTACCCTCAGGGCCAGAGCAGTGCTTGGCTTATAGTAGCTGCTCAGTAAACACTGGGGGTCTGTATTCGCCTCTTTGTTTTTTATAGCTCTTTTGATTTATCCTTTAAAGAGAGAGGTAACAGTTCCCTTTGATATGCTGGGCTGAGTGAATTGCATTTGCCCCATTCATCTGAAAAAACTATTTTGCCGGATCCCATTAATCTTTTTAATATAACTTGGCTTTTTCTGTCTTCCTCTAGGGTACCCATTTTGGAAGTAGATTTACTTTATGTTGCAAACCTGTTGTCCCATTTTTTAACCCATGAGTGACAACTCTTGGGAGAAGTATACACTGATTCCTTTCACTTCTCTCTTGGGTTGGGAGCGGTTTACTATGAGACTGCATCTGTTTCATTATATGGCTGTAGGAGAATTTAGATCAGCTCTCCCAAGCAGTTATTGTCCTCCACCTTACTTCTCCGGGGTTGCAGAAGGAAAAATCTGTGGCTTATTCATCAAAGAGAACTCTTTTATTGATGTTCTAAATTCCCGCACATGCCAGATGTGGAGGTGATGATGGGAAGGAGCAATGAAGCCACTGAATAGGCATTAGAGGGGAAATTGGCGGGGAGGTTGCTATTGTTCATTGTGCTTTGCTTCTATGGGAGTCCCACCTGGTTGCAGATCAACAAGCAGCATAGAAATCTAGTAGGTAAGTTTGTGCCAACTTTCTGGTTAAGGATTCTCTGTTCCAGCGTAAACTTTGCATTCCCGTGGCATGACTCAACTACTTTCCGAGTCCCTAATACACGTGTGACATTTTGTGAGTTATTGAGTAGTGGTGGAGATGGTGATTGGGAAGATGAATGAGACATGGACCATGTGCTCAAGGAGCCCTTAATTAATAAATATGAAAATAACCAACATAAGAGGCAGAATCAAATTTAGGCCAGAAGAAAGACAGAAGCACAAGGCAGTGGGTGTTTAAGGAGTGTATGTGTGTGGGATCCCATGTAGGGTAGAGGGGGGATGGGAGAGAATGAAGAGGGAGCGCTGCATGGAAGACAGGTTATTTGAGGTGCAGATGTCCTATGGGGTTGGATAACCCAGGGAAAATGTGCTCCAAGTGACTGATGTGAAAGAGAGGGTTATCCCCAGGCCTCCTTCACTTCTGTCCTGGTCCATGACCTTGGACAACCTTATTAAGGAAAGGATGGCCAAGGAAGCCTGCTAGACCTTTTGTAAAAGTAAGGTCTGCTGAGCCAAATAAACCATTCATCTGCAAACCTGCTCTCTGACTGCCAGACAGAAATCTGACTCGTACCTTGTGCAGTGTTGTGTTTGTCACAGGGAAATCAGGGGAAGCCAACCCCACGGGTTCATCAGATTTTCACACCTCACCTTCTATTGACAAGCCATTGCTTGGTGCCCCCTGTACCATGACGTATCTCATATATATATTTTAAATTGACCTTCTGTTTTACTTAAATAAATCCCAACCCAAACAATAGTATCTGTTGAAATCATGAGTCTGATGTCCAATGTTGTATTTTCCCAAATTGTGTACTACCTCCATTTACCTCATGTATTTTATGCTGTTCTTTTATATTAATGTGTTTTATTTGTTTATAGAGAATTTGTATCTTTTGCCTTTGAAATCATTTCTGCTTTTGGGGAAAAATAAAATTACTTCTTCAGCATCTTTGTAGCAGTCCTATTAAGACCTTCTCCTTCATCTCCCTCCCAGCTGATCCCCCACCCCCAGCTTCCAGATTCTGTAACATTCTGAGCCTGCAGGGATCATAGAGGACATAATAAAAAGGATCTTGGGTATTTTAGGATTTGAAGTGCAATGAAAGGAAATTACCGACACACTCAATCGCCATTTAATGGGAGATGGTGATATCGATCTGGTAATGTTTCTTGCGGTCCTAGTTGTAATAACTGTATAATATCATACACTTTATCAAAATAATTTAAAAGCCAGCAAATGAAGTTGTTTTGGAGCCTCTGTGTAAAATGAAATGAAAGTCAGAGGGTCTAGAAGATGGTGAAGGAGGAAGAATAGAAAGGCCTATAGGACAAAATTAGGGGAGGACTATAAAGCTCTATAACCCGAAGAGATTTCTGACGATTAATAAATGCTTACATGGAGCTCTGAGTCTCTTGGACCCTGTTTTTCTACAGAGGGCAAAAAACAATGCCTTCATTCCCTCATTTGCTTTAGCCATTATTATCTTTCTGAGCTGACGGAAGTTAGCGCACAAGGTTGCTTGATTTGTAGAATATGATTATGTTTATTAGAACATTTCTGTATAATAAACTGACTTTATGAGGGGTCTGCTATCAGCAGGTTGCAAGTTAGTGCATAGCTCAACACACTGGTTTTTATAGCCCATAATGAAATGTCTACTGTTATCAAAAGTTTAATGAAAATTATGATGGTATTTCTCAGCTTCCTTATTAAAAAATCAGGTCTCAGTATTTCTAAAACTTTCATTATTACTTTAATCAGTTGTACTCCCATTATCTTTCTTGGGCACTAAAATTCTTGAAATTTCACATTTCTTTTAATATCCTTTTTTCACATACATAATCTAGATCATGATTATAGATAGAGAAATGGTTGAGCATAATTAAGATTTGTCTTTCTTTTTTTGGAAGATAAGCATAAGGTGGAAAAAACACTCTCCCTGCTTTCCTTTACCCGCCTATGACTACTGCCCTTCCCTTCACTTCTGACACCAGATGTGTGGGTTTTCCGCACATCAGGTCATTCTCTGACACCAAGCTGGGTGTCTTACAATTTAATTTGTATAGGTTGAAGGACTCAGTCCCACAAGACAGTCCACTCTTCAGATGCCATTTATAAGTGTCAGGTTGTCATCAGGGTTCCCCTGACCTCCTCCTTGAGTTCCATAATTTGTTAGAATGATTCAGAGAACTCAGGAAACTGTGTACTTAGGTTTACTGGTTTATTAGATAATAAAGGATATAAAGGATACAGATGAACATCCAGGTAGAGAGGATGCATGGGTAGGGTTGTGGGAAGGGACGTGGAGCTTCTGTGCCCTCTCTGGGTACACCATCTTCCCAGCACTTCCCTCTGTATTCACCAAGCTGGAAGCTCTCCGAACCCCATGCTTTGGGGATTTTTATGGAGGCTTCATCATGTAAGCGTGTTGAATTATTAACTAGTTTCCAGTCTTTCTCCCATTCCTGGAGGGTGGGGGTGAGGGGTGGTAAATTTCAAGCTTCTAATCATGGCGTGGTTTCTTTGGTGACCAGCCAGAAGCCATCTAGGAACCCACCAAGATTTGCCTCATTAGAACAAAAGACACCCCATCACCCAGGAAATTATAAAGGATTTAGGAGTTCTGTGTCAGGAACCGGGGCCCAAGACCAAATATTAGAACCAAAGATTCTTAGTGTTCTGATCACTTGGGAAATTAGACGGGTTGTAGGAGCTCTGTGCCAGGGACCAGTGGCAGAGACCAATATATGTATTTTCTTTTATTTCACAAAGCAGCTCTTTTTGTTATTACTGTAATAATACTGTTAAAACCTTGGATTTGGTCTTCAATTAAAATTGTCTAATAACTTGGAGGGTCACTAATGTTTGATTTTGCATTATTGATACAAAGGGGGTTTTCTAAGAAATTAAGTAGTATTGTAAGTAATGAAATAGATTGCAAATATTAGGTTTAAAGTGAGAGACCAGATTTTTGAGCACTTCAGAAACATTAATTTACCTGACCACTTCAGGTTTATTTTCAAATCTCATCTTCTATGAATATGACATGTCAGTTATAAAGCATTCTTAAATAATTAAACCATACTGGACTGGTTCTTCTAGAAAATATTTTGGCTAAGAGTGGACATACATTTTAAAAAATATTTTACACTTAGTGAAAAGCTTTGTGTTATTTCATTATGTTTCTGTGCTTTCTTTACCAGTTTAGGGACAGAACTATGTAGTATATTGACCTTAATATCATTGTAACAGTCTAATTTTACTCATTTCTTTAAACCCGGAGGAAAACTGAATTCTTGACCTTTTCTGTGACTCTGTGAGCACCCACATTTGTCTGGCCTTTCTTATATGTTTATCTTGCTGTGCTATTTGCTTTTATGTGTGTTCAAAAAGAATTTTTCACAGCTGCTGGAAGCCCTTAGATCCATATGAAAGAACAATGACTTTGTGAATGGAGATTGTTAAGAGACATCTTTCAAACAGGGGCCCATTTGCACACACATGTTACTTCCATATCTTAAGTATGTATGTCAGGTATTTAATGCAATATGCATAAACACAGCAACAGTAAGAGGGAAATTATGCTACAGGATGGGCCATGATTTCTAAGCCCTAGCTGCCCCAGTCTTCTGGGCAACACCCTGCATGCAGGAGCCTCTCCATCTTTCCATCTGTCCAGGAAGGGTGCTATAATCCTAGACCAAACCCTCCTCTCCTTCTCATTCTGAATTAGGATCATCGTTCTCCCCACAACTTACCTTCTTCCTTTCTTCCTAGCATTTCATCCATGAAACTTCTCACCTTCAGACACTTTCAACATTTAACTTTCTTTTTTTTTTTTAAAGGTCTATTTATTTATTTTAGAGAGAGAGTGAGCCAGTGTGGGGGGGGGAGGGGCAAAGGGAGAGAGAGAATCCCAAGCAAACTCCCTGCTAAGCAAGGAGCCTGATGTAGGGCTCCATCCCAGGCCTTGAGATCATTACCTGAACCAAAATCAAGAGCCAGACGCTTAACCGACTGAGCCACCCAGGTGCCCCTCAACATTTAGCTTCCTCACCATATCAGATTCAAACTCCTATGTTTGGATTCAAATGCGCCATAATTGACCTCATCTCGGTATTCAATCTTTTATTCCCCTTTAATGCCTATGGGCCTCCCTTTTCATCTCTGGTTCCATTGATTGGCAAACATACCATGCTTTTTCTTTCCATAATATTTAGTTATGACTCCCTTTCTCCACCTTTTCCAGACTATATTTCCTTATTCTTCTTCACTTTATCAAAAGCTATTTGTCCTCCAAAGTCCAACTTGATTCCTACCTTCACCTTGTATCCCAAATCACTGCTTTCCCTCACTTTGGAAAACAGCACCTCTGTGCCACCAATTTAATATTTTATCTACTAATTCATTGCTTTACTTTTCAGGAGCACATGTGTTACATAAAATAAGAAATATCTCTAAATGTTCATTTTGATGAAAATGATTCTTAAAATTGAGATTTATGTACATTTATGCTTATTAATCACAACCTTTTGTAGAATTTCCTAATGCCAGTTTTTTACTAATCTTCTTAACCTATATAATGAAGGAGTTGGATTGGGTGTCTCATCTTTAGAATATTTTCAGGATTAAAATTTGGACCAAATTTAGGAGTGCATAGTTTGTCATATGTTTATAATGTCATATGTATGTGATACATACAAAGTAGCTGTGTTTTCAAAAAAAAAACCCAGTAACAAACTGTAGAAATGATCCCTGAAAGAACCCCGTATCTCATTAAGTCAAGTTTTGAATGCAAAAAGGAGGCAACTTTGCTGTCCTATGATGGAATGTTTTTTTCTGCTAAATTGTAGTTCTCTGTGCTCAAATCTGCATAGGCAGCTAGACCTGAACAAAAATGTTTTCTTTAGCTCAGACTGTTTAACAAAAGAATATCTAAAACACTATAATCATTTTTATTTCTATCAACATTATCAATTAACCTAGTAGTACATTTTTATCAAAGTAGTCACAAAATTGTAACATCATAGAAAGAGCAGAGAGTGACTTTGAAAATCAATTCTAATCAGAATTTTAGCATACTTAAGACCCTAAGTCAGCATTTCGCTTTGGTCTGTGTGATAGATTAGACTATTGCTGAAAATATTCACTCCCTTACCTCATCTCCAAAGAAGTGTATTTTCTCAGTCTGGGATCCCAGACTTGTCCATGTGACTTCTTTTGACCTCAAGGTTGGTGGTGTCTGCTCCCTGTCCTTGAGGACTAATATGGTCATGTGACTTCCTTTGGCCAGTGGGATATTAGCATTCACGATGTGTCAAGAAGGGGCTTGTAAGGTGTCCTATGCTTTGCCGTTGCCATGAGCAGAACTTCTCCTTGAATAGAGACTTCCTGTTGGTTCCTGGGTGCCTGAAAAGGTATGTGTAGAGCAGACCCGGCCCAATCTGCAATAAGAAATCAGGCTTAGCTGATGCACAGCTTGAATCGGGTGCTCCCCTGTCTTGATCAAAGCTAACTTGGGTACTCATGTGCATGAGAATAAGATGCTTATTACTGTATGTCCTTGGATTTGGGTGGTTTGTTATGTAGCATTATTACAGCCATAACTAACTAATCAGTCTCATAGGACAACTACATTTGTTATTAAACAATTTCTATTTGTGGCAGAAACGTTCTTAACTATAAGCCATTCCTTTCTGGGTTCACAGACAATCCTTCCCACTGTGGAACAGTCAGACTGATGCTCATGGCTCCTTGATTGTCTGCAGCTGGGAGCTTACTCTTTTGGTGTGCCCACATCTGCTCCCACTGGCTGTTAGGTGCTTATAAGAAAAAAATTAGGTTCTGCTCAAACTTGCTGATACCAGTTGGACTTAAATATTTTAATGACATATTATGTAAATTAGTGTTATATGTCTGTGTAAAGATAGTTGTTTCTGGGAAACTAAGTGAAAAATGCTGGGGAAAAGATAGTTTCTAAAATATTTCTGTCCAGTTAGGAAGGTGAGATAACTGTATGAAAACGGAAAAAAATTGTAACATCTAGAAGTTGTTGTGTGAGTTTAAATTACATTAAACAAACAAAGTCACTCTCTGCTGTATATAAGAGCTGAAACAGGCATTGGACCTTGTCAAATGATTGGTGAATACGCATATTTATGTATTTTATGTTAAAACTACATGTTGAAGGCATTAATTTTTACTTTAATTCACCTTTTTGATTAATTGACTAACTATTGGATTAAAGAGCAGCTTTGTTTGGCATATTCCATTGGAGTTCACCCCCTATAAAAAAAGTTGGGACATTCATAAAGTATTTTGACTATATCCCTCATGTTTGTGTTTCACTGTAACCCTGATAAGTCTAATATGTAGGTTAGCGTATATTTGGATGTTCTGCACATTTAGAATTTGCAAGGTTTCTTTGGATTTCCCATATTCAGTTTTAAGGGTCATATTTTTTTGGTTGTTAAATCTAGAGATACTCGTATCATCTGAGTAATGGAAGTGGGTGGACAATTTTATATATATAAAAATATATAGTATAAATAAATATTAATTAATAATATTATATATAATATATAATTTATATTCGCTATATATTCTCCATGAAGTACATGTACATGTGTATATATATATATATATATACATGTACACTCATGTATATACCTCATAAAGTTTATGTATCTATATATACATATTTTCCTTATATAAGCAAATTATAAGCAACTGTGGAAATAGATGGAAGAATAAAAACAAAGTGTGACTCAACTCTTTAGTTTTGAATCCTGTTTGCACAAAGTTAATTTGCAATATGCAGTGATTCATGTTGGGTCCCCAGAGCCACAAGTGCCAATTACAAAGATACAGAGAGAGAGTGAGGGGCTTTTTCTGGAGACCAGCCCATCTCAGGAGACTGTCTACCTCCAGTATGAGAAGTATAGTAGTGTTTGTTGATTAAGTGTGCCCTGCTTACTCCTGCATGTTTCCATCATGAGTGGCTTCCTCTCCTCTGTAGTGGGTACTGTTGGATCCTAAGAACCACTGGAATGCCAGGAGAAGAGGAAAGGAAAGCAATAGGTCTGAATTAGGACATGCGTGTACCAGGTAGATGAAATCCTAGCATGAGTAGTGTAGTGGTGGGTCCAAAGAAAAGTAATAACATCTAAAATCATGCTGCTATATCTTACGTAAGACTTTATAAGCCCTTTATACTGTGCATAAGATGACCTTAGGGCATGCACGTTTGTCTAAATACCCATCAGGGCCCACCTGCCTCCTGTCCTTGGTGTGACCTGCCCCAGTGTGTGGCTCAACCTCTCCCTTCACTAAACCGCTGCTGAGGCCATCATGCTCTCCATGGGTGCACAACGGGCAAGTGTAGGTCCATTTAGAGACAAGACTTTAAGGTACTGAGGACATATCCTCTGTCAGAAGTAAGCAGGAACACTGATAAATGTTGAGCTTTTTGGGGAGAACCTAAAGAACATATTTGACATGAAGGGCATGTGGATTCCCTCCATCTCAATCCATCTCAAATGGGAAGAGTCAATGATAGTTCTTCCTGATAGGGGTACTTCACTGTCTTTGAAACCAGTCACCACATTTTGTACATTCAAGCAGTTTGATGTCCTTTGTATGTATCCCTTTTTGTACATTACTGTCACCTTACTTTGGGCCATGCTTACTTTGCAGGAGCTCTCAAGGACGTCTTTTCTGCTTCAGTGTATCCCCATCTGTCATTGCCATAAGTGTGGCCTCTCTAAATCACAAATTTGATTATGCTCCTCTTTTCCTTAAAATATTTCAGAGTTTCTCATAACTAACTCCGTGATGGAGTCAAATCCCTGCAATTCAGCCTCCAAGACTATTTATGATTTGGTTCTTGTCCATCTCTTGAGCTTCATCTTGGTTCAGCCACTCCCTCACCCCAAAGTACACACCCCTTTGGTCTAACCTCACCAAATTACTTGAAATTCCTGGAAGCTGTCATGCTATTCCCTGCCCATGAATCTTCATCCATACTATTCTTTGTGCCAACATTGCCCTCACTTTCCTATTAGTTTACTTCTATTTGTTCTTCAAAACTCAAGCCTGTTGAAAATATGCATGTTCTCTTTGACCTAATAAGTCCACTTCTAAGAGTTTCTTTTAACAAAACAAATGTTTATCTATACATGTATTTATTACAACTGTTTATAATAGCAAAAATACTGTATTTGAAGCAACTTAAATATCCAATAGCAGAGAAATGGCTTAGTAAATACAATGCAATATTGCATAGCCATTAGATTTATATTTTCATAGATTTTTATAACGTAAGAGAAGATCTATAAGATAATATTAAATTAAAAGCACATGAATCACAAACACATGTATATGTATTCTCATTTATGCATTTTAGTGTTTATTATATTTCATAAGGAAGAGAAAAAAGAGATAGCAAAATATCACTAGAAAGAGGGCTCCCTGGCTGGCTCAGTTGGTAGAGCATGCGACTCTTTATCTCGGGGTCGTGAGTTCAAGCCTTGCATACTTACGAAAAAAGAAAAGAAAATCACTAGCAGGAAATAATCTTAAAATTAATAGAAGCTTTTTGGGTGGTAGGATTATTTTATTTTTTCTTTGTATTATAATTTTTTGTTTTCCAAGTTTTCACAAGGGTATGTGTATTTTATAATCAAGAAACCATTTCTAATTAGATACATGCAAATGGGTTCAGGGATTCCCCCCACCTGGGAATCTTCCCTGAACCACCAATTGGGAGGCATTTCTTCAAAAGGCATAAGTCTTAAATGACTTTTTTTCAGTGCCCAGCACAATAACTGTTCTGTGGTGAGTGCTTAATCAAAGGTAAATGAATCAATAAATGAGAAATGAAGCCTCTTCTGGAGTTAGGTAGACACTCTAATCACTCACTCGGCTGCAGTGTGATAACAGGAGACCCTGGGGAGCCCTGAGACCTGGGAGAAGGGGTTGCATGTCTGGATCATTCCTTTTCCTAGAACTTAAACTAGCGTCTTTATATTCAAGGGTCCTACTCTTCAAATCCCCATTCCCACCCTCTGACCAGTATAAACTGTGTCCCTTCTTTCAGGTCTGTTTCAGATGTCATCAGCTTGAAGTTCTTCCTGATGTCTCTCCTCTAATGAGATATTTTAAGTCTCTTTGGCAAGACTCCTTGTCTTTTGCCGTGTATTAGTTATTTTTGCCCATACCTTCTCTGTTACAAGACTTGAAGGATCCTCAAGGATAGGAAGCATGTCTTGTTTAGATTTCAGTATTTAACAGTGCCTGATGCTATTTTTGCACATAGCTGGTACTCTGTAAATGATCGTTACCTTGTATCACCAATTCTGCCTTACAAATTTTTCTCACTTGGGATTCCCTGACCAGTCAATTTAAAATCGAAAATTTTTCTTTGCCCTGGAACTGCACATGTCTTAGATCTGGTTTTTGTTTTAATTTTATTTTGCTGTATAGTGGTCATCATCACTATCTGATATACTAAATAGTTTATTTTATTTTTTTTTTATTATAACCTCCAGTAGATAGCAGAGATGAGTATTAGTTTGGTTAACACTGTAAACTCAGAGCCTATGACTGTGCCTGGCTCATAGAAGGTATCCAGTAAATATTTGTGGAATAAATAGTTGAAGGATAAATAAGTTCACTTCTGTAACTTCAACAAGCAGGTACTAAATGCTTACTATTTGTAAAGGACGACAAAAAGAACTTCAGATAACTCAAAGATGACAGAACATGGCTTCTCATCCACAGAATTATTTTTCAGTCTCATATAAGAGGAAATATCACAGACAGGATGCAGCATAAACTTTGGTATGTGCAATGATAAGATGATTGACAGTGTCCAGGGGGTGTGTGAGGAATAAAAGACTTGACTCCCACTAGCTTTATGTGTAATGGCTTCTTGGAGGCTGTCAAACATGAGTTGAGTCTTGAAACATGGATAAGATCTGGAGAATGGTAGAGAAAATGGTGGACATGTGGATGGCCACAGTGAGAAAAGCAGGAGATGAAGAAATGAATTTTGCATACAGTAAAGAGGTCATTTGCCGTACTTGTAAAGAAGGGATGACAAAGGAAGCAGTTTGGAATTTTACTTAAACTCACATGCATCCCTGTGGATGTTGAGCAAGTCAATGTTGTCAAGTCTTGGGAAAGGTAATTTGTAGTGAGGAAGAACTGAGTCGGGGGAGGTATGGAGAGCAGAGGTCGCTTGGGAATCTACTGAAATCCACCTACTGTCGACTGATCAGGGGCTGGGTTTGGTGGCTGTGGGTATTATATTCGTGGATCTTGAGAGCTTACCATGTCAAGTGCTGCAAAGATAGAACCAGTAGAACTCCGCTTCTTACTCTGTTTCTTCATTTGTAAAACAAGAATAGTAATTCTGTTTGGCCTACTCTAATGAGGCTGTTTAGAAAATATAAATTAATCCTTGTTCAACATTAACTTTTGCTGCGAATGTAGGTAATCTCAGCACTGGACGGAACTTCAAATAACCAGCTCTGTCTTTTACGCATTGCATTTACCTGAAATTTACAATCTGATTTCCCTTCTACAAAATAAGCCGGTCAACATGCCTATTCTTGTTTTACGGATGAGAAGACTAAGGTATAGAGGCTGAATGGTTTCTCCATACTCATGTAACAGTTAAGTTGTGGGGCCAGTCCTGGAACATGGTCTTTGGAATCCTACTCGTGTGCAAATTCCAGTTCAGTGCTCAGTCTGCAACCCAGACCCATTCTGTGGGAAATCATCTCGGTGTTATTGCCCCAGAAAAGATTGTACCACTAACCATTTTATTCCTATTAAAACCGAATCAAATCTGAGACTTACTTATCAGTAGCAAGCTTTGCCCCTGAGTTGAGAGGCAGGCAGGTTTTCTACTTGACGTGTAGTCTGAAGTATTATGAAGTTCATCAGTCAAAATTTTTGACACAAAACCGCCACCTCAAGCATTAAACCTTAAATCATTTTCTAAAGCATCCTTGGTGCTGTGACAGGCAGGTAAGCCTGGTTCTATCAGGACACCGGCTCTGTAGTTCCTCCTTGATTCTCTACTCATTAGTTTTCATGGTTTGGGTTTCACAGACTTTTTCGCCAGCAGTTCAGTGAATGCCCAAAAGAGTTGAATCCAGTTTCTTTTGCAGCTTTTACAGTTAATGATGGCCTGTTCACTCGAATAAGCTTCTGGTCTAACCTTCCATTCAGGAACAGCTAAGTGAAGTACTTCTCCTACCCCTTGTCATTGAGATTGGAATCCTGGTGCTTTCTGGAAGTTTCTGTTAAAATCACATTGTATAAAGTGAGAGCCACAAGGTGAATTTGGTATGTCATTCATTCGTCCATGCCTTTATTCCTTTATTTCAGAGTGTTTATTGGGCTAGTTCACCTGGAGGGGCAGGAACTAGATATGGACCTTGCCCTAAAGTAGCTCGAAGACTAGAAGGCGTGATAAGACCTCTTCCTTGAAGCCTCTACTGACCCATCCGAGCACATGGTCTTGGGACACAAAAGGTTTTTTGGGACTCTATGAAATCTCTCACCCTCCTGTATTGCATTTCTATACTTCCATGTCTCTGGGAGTGCCCTGATGGCTTGGAGCAAATTCTATTTATTTATCTCTATCTCCCTAGTACCAAACACAGCACAGGATAGGTGTTTATTAGCTGTGTGGGGGTAAATAAGTAAATAGGAAAGGTAAATACAGGATGACTCTGGGAGGTTGGTAGAGGAGGTAGCATTTGAGCTGGCTTTGAAGAATAGACATGGGAAAGGGCGGGGGAAGGCCTCACAGCAGTGGATGCAGCATATCAATGATATGGAAATGCGAAAGCATAAAACCTCTGTGATTCCAGAAGTGATTCCTTTTGCATGGACTGTGGGGTGCACAAAAGTAAGATCATGGAAATAATGCTGGAAAAAGAGGTTGGGGTCTGATACGGGTTTTGCAGAGGAGGCCATGAATAGGCCGTGATGTTGCTTGCTGCTCACCGGCCTTTGCACCACCTGTAAAGATTCCATCTCTTGGGTTTTAAGGTAAAGAAAGGTAAGGGGAAGAATGGGAATATCATGTTATGAGGACTCGAGCCTGGAAAATTCTTCCCGTAGCTCAGGATTGGGTATGGCTAAGATGGGAAGATAGCCAGGGCTCTTGGAATGGACCCATCTTACCCTAGGGTTTTGTGTGTTGTTTTCAGTTGTTAATCACGGGGCACGCTGTGTTTGAACAAACCTGTATTGGACTTTTTTAGATGAACTTTGCAGAGGCCGAGTCCTAGGAGGACTTCATTGCTCCACCCCTTAGCTCTTTGCACGCGCTTTCAGCATAGTTGTCCTAGCAATGCCTGCAGGTCAGTCTTCCCCACAGATGGCTGCAACTGGCTGATGCTCCTTCGTTTCCCCAGATGGAGTGCGGTGCTGGCGCATGGACGAACCTCTAGAAATATCATCCGAGTGGAACTGAACTGCTGAAATATAGCCGAAGATAGTATTACTCGCCTTGGGGATGTCAGAAATAGGAGATCTCGTCTAGATTAGAGTTAGATGCTCATAGCCCATGGGTGATAGAATTTTCTATTAGGAAAATAACGTTACAGGTATTATCCTCCTGGTTTCTTTATGCAGTGGGAATGGGAGCGAGCAGAAGCAGGAGGGCAGTGGACTCTCATCGAGTTAGAGGGTTTCTCTGGGACACAAATTAGGGAATGTTCAGGAAAGTTGAGGTTGCCTGGTGAAGTCAGAGATAGATGGAAGACATTTTTAATAGGGTAGGAATGGGAGAGTGTAGAATATTTCAGACAGCTCTGTGGGCTCTGTGTATGAGTTGCACGTGCAGAGCTAAGATTACAACTTCTGGAAACACATCCGGTCTGTTTTTCCAGTTATGCATGTGTAGCTTTTACTAAGGGCACACTGTTATCTGTTAACATGGTGGTATTATTATTATTATTATTGTTATTTTGCCAAATGGTTAGGCCTTCTAGGATGGACGTTAATTGGCTGTGCTGCCTAAGCTTTTATGTGTAGTGGGTTGTGAGGAGTTAAGATACCGGGTAGAAGTAAGACACATTGCAGATTGAGAAGCGCTGACCATGTTCTGCTCAGAGGGTCACCCCCTTCTTAAAGCTCCAGTGCAGCTCATTTGAGGTATTTACTCAAGTGGCTGATCGTCTGTGTGACATCTGGGGACAGGCAGTTAAGTCTCCTCTGTTTTTATGAAATCATCTATCTTAGACAAATCTGAAATTATTTCCTTTATACTTAGGGGAAAGCAGTCATCTTGGCAGAAGAGTCCTATCTGGTTCTGTTGTGCATGTCAGTGTTTTATCTCCTAGAAGAGTCATTTGCATATTTAAAATTCAGTGCCAAAATTAAGAAAACAATCTTTTTAATCACTTATGTATTTTTGTATGTGTGTTTAATTGAGGCAATAGAGGGTGGAAATGGCTGCATAACTTATTTGGGGGATTCTATGTTTTGTTCTAGAATGTTCCACCTTGCTTCCCTTCCCCTCCTCGGAGGATAATGGGTGTGGTGTGCAGGATGGCAGGCAGTGGGTAAACAGCTTGGCAGCACTCTTAAGTGCCACTGCTAATGCTCTTCCCCAAGATGAGAGTGTTGGCAAAAATCACTGCTTAACAACAGCGTGACTCCCCTCCTCTCCCCGGAGACTGACTGCTTCCCTTTGCCGTTGGCTCAGGGCTTTAGATCAGAGACAGTTCCTAATGGGAAACTCTCCCCAGTTTTGGCAGTGGGGATACACATTGCTGGTGATGCTTTGTCATTCCAGCAGCTGATTTATTGTAGAGATTCAGTATGCGGTGTCTGTGGATTGGAAAAATTCAGGGTTCAAGACTGTTTTATCGACTTCTAGGCAGGCAATCACTGCCAGTTGACAGGATCAGCCCAGGGTTTTTGATTATTCTAAATCTCATGTCGCAGAAGCCTGGATAATCTAGCAGTGAGTAATGAATGTGAATGCCCAGATCCTGGAAATAGCTTTGAGAAACCTTCCCCTGTACACACAGAGGGAACTTATTACTCCATTTGCTCCTGGACTCCTTTGTGTAATCAGCAAATAGTTCCTGGAGTGGAATGGGTCATGTTATTCAAATATGGAATGTGTCTTGGGGTAGCTGTTTTCCTGAATGACCACACGTGAATTAGCAACAGTCTGTGAAAAGTAGTTCATTTCGAAAAGCCTCCCTATTCCCTTGTCTTAATAATACGTAAAACACTTAGGACCTGGTTATGAGCATTTTACTGTAGTAATAGCATGGGAGAAAAAAAATCAGCCATTTTTTGGTTATGCACTAAGCTCATTTGCCTTTTGCTGTGAAGGCTTGTGGCATCTGTTCTAGAGAAGCTGCTCCTGGTGGTTTGGACCGCATTAGGGGGTGTAGCCTGAAGAATTCAGTGAATCAGACTGTGACTTCAAGTTGGCTCGCTACTCCCTCTTGAGCAAAAGACAATATGTGAAGAATTCTGATTACAGCTCAGATCTTCGGCTTTAAGAAGTTGCCCTTTGAGCTTGCTCTGTAAATACTGATTAGTTGCAAACCTTCAATTTTGGTCCTTCACCACCCAGGATGGTGCCTGGGTAGTGAAGAAAAGTGCTTTTCCCACTGCAGAAGCACCTTAAACAGCAGATTCTTTTGCAGGGAGACCAAAATAGGTTTCCTATTGTTCGAATGGGTGTTTTAAGTGCTTTGCAGGTGTATCTTAGAGAATGGAGGTATTTATTTTTAATGAGAAGAACTGAGAATAAAAACAATCACAGCCTTGGAGAATTGCAGATCAAAGCTTTTTTCATTATAAAACAAATGAAGGCCTCCATCCTAGAAGCTAGTAAATTCATTAATTTTTAATAGAGGAATAGGCTATAAATGGTAATTTAATTCTTTGGGGAGAAGATCATTTAAGTGGTGTTTAAAAATCTACATACTTCGGTGGTTTAGAGTGAAAACCTGCTGTGATATCTTAGGTGGTAAATGTATAGTGCGGTGGAGAAACTTGTTCAGAAACACTAAGGGTCCTTTATAACTGTTCTCTTTCTACTCTGTGTACAGTATAATATGGTGTACTAGAGCCATATTTAGCTCTTATTTTGGCCCTGGGTTTCCTATCTTGCTGTTTGAATCGGAAATGCCTCTGTCAAGAAGGAGAGTTGTGTGCAGAAATAATAAGCCAGTCCTAAACCTTCCAAATCTCCTATTTTTGCATTGTTTTCAAATTGGCCAAGATCTCTCTTCACCCTTCCAAATACTTGTTCTCCTGTCGAAGCGATCCTCGTGCCTTCTTTCTTTTAATCTTCCCACCAGCAGCCATGATACTTATTTAAGAAGGGAGCCCTGCTCTCCATGAGTTGCCTTGCTGAATTGAGTTTTCTGAGCTGCTGGTTTTTGCGACCATTGACTCACACTCTCAGCTTCTCCAGCATTGTGGGGCCGGCTTGGAAAGAGTTCGTTGGCTCAGAAGTCCCATGTGCGCCAGGGGGCAGTGGAATTGGGGGCATTTGTGCAAGTAGCCTGACCGTGGAGCCATTTGGCAGGCACAGAGGAGCTGCAGAGCAAATGAGGTTGTCTGAGATAGAGACGCGTGCATGCAAGCATGCATTTGTAAAGCAGAAGTCACTGCTGGGCTGAGAAATGCCTTTTGGGAAATGAGATGAATTGCAAAGTCAAAGAAGTGTTGGGGTAGAGGAGGCCCTGAGATCCTCCAGTTCTGTCCCCTGTTTTGGAGATGAGGACACAGTGGCCCAGAGTGATGAGGGCATCCCTGGAGCCTAGAGCTAATCAGTACCCACGTCCACTTCTTGCATCTCCTGTCCTTTAGCTCTGTGTGCTGCCTTATGTACTCATTTCCTCGTCTTAAATCTTTCCTGGAACAAGGCAGCGCATAAAGAAGTGAATGAATTCATGCATTCTGTGTTTTAACGTGTTCATTCTTATCAATCTGTTTGTTTATCTGTATTATAAATCTGCATATGTTTGCCTATCTTGCTTGCCTTCCCTTCTCTACCCGTCAAATTTGGAGTCGCATGAAGACGAGAACCTTGTTTAAACAAAAACAAACCTACAGCGTCTAAGATTCCATCACGTGCCTGTGAATTCTCGAAAAAATGTTCCTAGGGAATGAGTATCATAAATCAGATATTTGCATTTTTTTATTTTCCAGGTTTGCTGGACCACACGGGGCTAGCTCTTTGGCGAAGGGTCGTGGGTGTTCCATGTTACTGCCTCCTTTTCTGTTCCTTGGGAATGTGCTGACACACATCTCAGAACTACTAGAGCCTGACCGATAATCTGATAATCTGCTGTGGGCCTCAGCCCTGCCCTCGGGCTCAGGAGTCAGAGGGCCAGGTCAGGCCCCGAGGCAGGGGTGCAGGGCTGTGGCAACAATCACCCATTACACCCTCGGGTCTGCCCAAGAGCCTGCGTTCTCTAAATGATCTCTTTGGTGGTTTTAGTCACACAGGTTGGCTGGCAGTCTGGAAACTTCCAGTGTTTGAAGGGTTAATCCAGCAGGTCTGACTCCCGTGCTTGTCAAGGTCCCTTTTCCCTGCCTCTTACCTGTGTTTTGTTCCAGGCTCAGGTTTGGGGACCCATTTCTGGCCCTCTCGATTCTGAGTGGAAATTCCTCTTGCACTATCTCTCTCTTGCATCATTCTCTGCTTTCTGTTACTTCCTAATGGCATGCATGTGTGTTGTAATCCTTCTCATCGTTAAGAAACATCCTTCATTTGATTTCTCTTCTCCCTGCAGACACTGCCTCATTTTATGCTCCCCTTTTCAGTAAAACTCCTTGAAAGCGTTGCTTATCCTTATTTCCCTCACTTCCTTTCCATCTAGGTTCTCCTAGCTCCAAGCCAGTCAGGTTTTTGTCCTCATCACTCCATTGGAAAACTATTCTTGGCTGTGTCATCAGTGGCCCTCCTTGCCATATGCAGTGGTCAGAACTCAGCCCTCTTTGTTTGAGCTGTCAGCAGCATTCAACACCACCGATCTTCCGTCTCTCTTCCGGGAGACACATTCTTCATTGAAGGACATACTGGTTTTCCTTTCCAATACCCTGCACGGTCCTTCTCAGCCTTCTTGGCTGCTGTCTCCTGGTCCGCCTTCTCACTGACCGTGGGATTGCCCTGGGATCAGTTCTCGAACGTCTTCTCTTCTAAAACAAGACTCGCTCACATAGATCTCCTCCAGAGTTGCAGCCTCTCCCTCATGCTCCAGACTCGTCTACTCAGCGGTTTATTTGACATTCAGATGGTCTTGATAGGGCATCTGCATCTTCATGTGCTCAGGAAGGGTCTCAGGTCTTCACCCCACACACTTGCTTCTGCCATCTTTCTTGTCTCATCTCAGTGATGGTACTGCTGGGAGTCTCCATGGTATAGACATATTACAGTATATTGTGAATGATAGTTAATCGTATATAATTGTAATATATTACGCATATAATTAACTGGTTTCTTCGATTCAGCATTTCTTTGCTGTGATCTATTTTTGACACTTCACTCACTAATACTGCGAACCATTGGTCTGATCCTAACTTTTCTCTGCACGGAACACTAATGACTTCCTACCTAACTTCACGAAGACTCTGCAGAATCTGGTCCCTTGTTTTTCTCCGACTTTATCTGTAGTATCCTCTAGCTTCTTGACTCTTGCCTCGCTGCCCTCATTCTTGTTCCTTGAGCCCACCAGCCTGTTCCCCCTGGAGGCCCCTTTGTTACTTGCAGCCTGGTGTGCTCTTCCCCCTTACCTCCTTCAGGTATTTATTCATGTGTGGCTTTCTCAGTGACAACTTACCTGAAAGGCCTATTGAAAATTGTCACCTGGCCACAGCGTTGCCTATCACCTTTTACTGCCCTCTTTCCATACTCCTTATTATCATGTATTTTTGGCTTTTATCTTCATTTCTTTTCATCTCCCTCTACTAGAATGGAAACCCCTTGGGGGCAAAGATTATCATCTGTTGTTTGTCTGAGCCTGTATCTCTAGCTCTTTAATGGTTCTTGACCTATAATAAGCCATCAGTACACGAATAAATGAGTGAAAGCTTTCCAGCAAAATCTGCCTTTTCATGGCCCAACGGTTCTGTTTTCTGTGGTTGTTAGTATTTAATGAGAGATATTCCAAGCTTACCAGCAGAAGGAATGGATTTAGTTTATATGGCTTTCTTCCGCTGCACACCAGCCACCTCGGAACACCAATGTGATTTCTCTTGTGTAACTAATCAGAGAATTTTCACGTAATTACTGTAGTGACCTTATAAATACTCACTTGAGAGGCTTGGACTTGCAAAGATAGATGAGAAGCTGGATGCCCCTTAGCTGTCTTTTTAAGGAAGCGTAGCAAAAATATCTAACATTTCCTGGGCTTTTACTCTGGGTTATGCTTTGCTAAATGCTTTTGATTATCTGTCTGTGTCTCTCTCACACACACATACACATACACACACACCTGCGAGGTAGGTGAGTGTTTTCTCCATTTTGTACACGAAGACCCTGAATTTTAAAGGTGTAATAACTCATCAAGTCCAAAGGTTACTAGGTGGTGAAGTCAGAAGGTGTCTGAACCACTGCGCTGTGTTGGAGGGAATAACCCTTCAGGCGTTCACTGAGGGAATCTCCTTTCTCACCAGGTGGGTGCTTCTGTGTTTTTATGGGGGCCTCGTGCTTGCACTTGGGAAATCAGTTCCAGCCAGGAGGGTAGAGAGGGGTAGGATGGTATGTAACCCTTCCTCAAGGGTTAGGACAGTATCCAATTCATACCCTCAGCTTTGGGGCCCAGCTCTGTGCTTCAGGCTGGGGGCGAGGGGGAGGAACATTAGCTAGATAGAAACCCAGATGGAAAAAGGAACCTAGAGTCTCTGTCTTTCCTGGACAGGGATATAGGGGGTGCATACTTCCTCTGTCTGGACAAAGAAATTTGGTCTAAATGCATATTCCGCTTTGATGGCCAAAGTTATTTCTGCTTCCCTAGATCTGAACCACAGAGAAAACCCCAGTGTATTCTGATCACAAAATCGGAGGATTTCAGAGCTGAAATGGATTTTAGAGATCTCATAGCACTTCTCTTCCCATGTGTGCTCCAGCCGTGAAGAAGGCCTGCAAGCTCTCCACCATGTGGTTTTCTTCCTCACCCTGGGCCTTGGCATGCTCTGTTCCCTCTCCTGTCTAATTTTCCTTTAGTGTTCCATGGCAAACTCAGTTTGCACTTTAAGATTCAGCCTGGGAGAGAGAATATAATTGAAAATTTGCAATTACTTTTTCAGAGTAAGTAAGGACAGTTAGCAGTATCGTGGTTTGCTTTTACATTTGCAGTTTATTCCCCGAAACAAAATATCAGTTTGCATAAGTAATACTCTGTGGATGCTATCTGTCATAGGAAAGTTTGGTGCAACTTTTAATCCCTCTTATTTATTACAAGGCAGAATTTAACCATGGATGTGAAACCCCGACAAGTCTATTTATTATGCGTATCGATGGCCTGTAATTAAGGCACAGCCTGTTGGTTAAACATATTCTTACATTAATAATAAACAGAAGAATAATTTTTAAAATATGCCAAGTGTGTATTTTTAGCATAAGTATGTGACTATATCATATGGATTTATCGATATTATCCTTAGGGAGAAGAGGGGGTTAGGTTATTTTCTAAAGAATCCAGATGTCCAGAACTGCATTTTCCCTCAAATTTAAACACACCTCCAGTGGTAGTTTTAAAGCTGGAGCTGTTGAACATGACCGTGGGGATGGTAAGTGAGGTGAGACAGCTGCTTTTGTCTGTGAGGAAACTTAATTTGTGTGACACTTGCCTTCTGTCTTCTAGAAAATTAGCATGCATCGTTTTAAAACACAGAATGGAGATGCTGCAGTGTTTATTAAGCAAATACAGTTTATGTCCGTGCATATCTGTGTGGCTGTGTGTAAAAGGTTATAGACCGTACTACATATGGCAAATATCTACGCACCTGAGATGACACTTTTATTTAAAGGGGACGTGTAAGTGGCGGGAGGTGGGCAGTAGGAAGGAAGGGACCCAACATTTATTGAGAGCTTCCTGTATGCCTGACAGTGGGTTGGATGCATGCTTAGTGCACAAGGGGGCATTTTCCTCTGAACTCTGAAATGAAAGGTATTTTAAGAAGGGCAGAGGGATGGGGTTGGGAGATCCCGAACGCTTCCAGGTAAAATCAGCTGCCAGTGACCTGAACTGATGGAGGAGAACAGCAATTTCGGAACTGTGGCAGGTGATTTCCCAGGACCTTTGTGGTTTTCTGAGAGAGGGCGGGAGTGGAAAGCAGAGATGAGGGTAAGGACATGGAGGAGAGGTGAGGGTTCACTGTCTTCTCTGTTCTTGCAGGAGGGAAGGGTCAGCTGGGAGGTTGCTAGGCAGGATGTCAGTCTTTTCCTTGGGAAAGTCAACAGACTTTACCTTGTGTTTTTTTTTTTTTCTTTCTTTCTTTCTTTCTTTCTTTCTTTCTTTCTTTCTTTCTTTCTTTCTTTCTTTCTCTTATTTCAAAAGTAATTCAATCATTTGTTGAACATTCAGAGACTATAAAGCAGATTATAATTATCCCCATCACCACCTGACCCTGACATAACTACTGTTACCATTTTGAAGTGGAGACTCAAATGTTGCATAAATGATTTTTTTCTTATCAAATTTGAATATACAGTATATACCCTTTTACCTTAACATATTAGCTATCCATTTTCTTAATTGAGCAATTAAAAAATAATGGCCAGAGAGTGATAACCCTGAAATGGTGAACTACGTCGTTCCTGACTTCATTCCCTATCTCAAGAAGAGCTAATAACTTTTCAGGAATGTGATACCAGGAATGTGAGAGGCTCCTAGAGCATGGGGGGGGGGGTGTGAGGCTAAAGCACCCCCTGGACTGCAGATACCCAGACAGACTGCATTAGGAGGGTAAGAGAGGCAGCTTCACATTGACCACATTGCTCGTCCTGCAGACCAGTGCAGCGCCACACAAAGAGATGTTCCCCGAGCCTCTGGCTCCTCCCGTGGGAAAAAAGAACCTGGGGCGGGGCAGGGGGGACAAAAGGCCCCTGCCCTCCAGCATTGGGTTTGCTTTGTGGGAGCCACTACTCTGATCCTGCGCCATGGAGATTGCAGGGGAATCTTCAGGAACAACCACTGGCAATCTGACTGTGACAGAGAAGGGGTGGGGGGGAGCAGGGGGATGGCACTGATAACAACGAGCATGTGGGTCTTGGCAAATGGGGTTCATACTTAAAGTACCCAAATAGTCATCCCAACCAGTTGTTTTGCTCATCTGCAGAACCAAGTTGGGGACTCACTCTGATCAAGAAACTTGGTGGGGTGCAGATCTGCCTGATTCTGATCCTTGAATAAGTTTTGCCAGCCCTGCAACCTGGTTTGTCCACACCCAGACAAGGAGCTGAATCATAGCCCTACCCCCTGTGGAGAGTGTCTTCCAGCCCCATCTTCCAGCCGCATCTTTCACCAGAAAAGCTGGTGACAACTGGAAGCTGTGTGGCCTGGTGATGATCCAGCCAAGAGGTGGGTGGGCAGAACTGATCACCCCAAAGCCAAGTTGATATCAGGCATGGTGGGTCGCTGGGCTATGCCCAAGTAAGGGGATTAATTCATAGCCTTGACTGTGGGTAGCTCCCATCCCCTTCCAGCCAGAGAGACTGTTTGGAAAATTGCAGCTAGCCTGGTGTAGCCCCTCTGTTCTCCTCCCAGGCAGAGAAGCTGAGACTTAGCCCTATCCGCTATATAGAGTGTCTTCCAGCTGCATCTGACCAGGAGGGCTGATGACAACTCCTGGAAGCTGAGTGCCTGGCAGTGCTTGAGCCCAGAGAAGGACTGGTAGAGTCAATAGTTTGCAAAGCAAAGCCAGTGACCGTGTTCAGCCAAGGAACATGGGGTCTGAATTGGTTTTATGAGCTCTGGGTCCCATCGTGTTGCCTGCCAGGCCAGGGAAGCTAATTCACAGACCTAACTATTGCTGACTATAGTACCCAGTTCCAACCGTCTAGTAAGCCTGACCAGAGAATCCATCCTACTGCAGAGCCCATCTTACAGCCTCACTTGGGTAGGGAACCAAGCTGGCAGTCCTATCCAACCAGCTGTTCTCAGCCAGGTGTGCACTCCCCCAACCCCATCCTCAGAGTTCAAACCATTGCATCACCCCAAAATAGACCTTAGTAGCATGTTCTGCCTATCCAAGGGTATTACCAACAAACACACTGAGAAACCCAAAACAAGTTGACTGGTGAAAAATTGTCTCTGCCAAAGCAAACCTGTAAAGTCTGAAAGAGGAGTCCAATTACTCATATGCACAAATGTCAACATAAGGAATCAATGATCACAGAAAATTAGGTAAATATGACACCACCAAAGGAAACTAATAAAGCTCCAATCACTGATCATAAAGAAATGGAATGAGACAAAGAATTCAAAATAGTCCTCTAAAGGAAGTTTAATGAACTACAAGAAAACACAGATAACCAATTGAAATTCGGAAAACAATGCATGAACAAAACAAGAAGTTTGACAAGGAAATAGGAACCGTCAAGTAAACACTAGCACAAATCCTAGTGTTGAAAGATACAGTAAGTGAACCGAAGGATGCAATAGAGTTTTAAAGGTAGACACTACTATGCAGAAAAAGAATTGGTGACCTGGAGGGTAAGACATTAGAAAACCCTCAGAGGAACTCATTACACTCAGCAGACCAAAAAAGTGAAAAAACCTCTGGGATTATGGGACACAATAAAAAGAAACAATATTTGCCTTATGGGAATTGCAGAAAGAGAAGAAAAAGAAGAGGGACAGAAATTATATGTAACGTAATAATGGCTGAGTCTGGGGAGAAAAGTGGACATCTATGTCTAGGAGGTCTGAAGGATGCCAAATAGATTGAGCCCAAATTAGGACACATTATAATTCAATAGTCAAAAGTCAAAGACAAAGAATTTTAAGACCAGCAAGAGAAAAGAGAGAAGTTATATATAAGGGAATCTCCATAAAAATACTGGTGGATTTCTCAACAGAAACTTTTCAGGCCAGGAGAGAATGGGATGACATTCAGAATATTGAAAGAAAGTAACTGTCAACTATTCAATACCTGGTGAAGCTGTCTTTCAGAAATGAAGGAGGGACAAAGACTCCCAAACAAACAGAAGCTGAGGAAGTTCATTACCACTAGACCTGCCTTAGAAGAAATGCTAAAGTGGAAGTAAAAGAGCACTAGCTAACATAAAAATATTTTAGAAGTAGCATAAATCTCATTGGTAACGTTAAATGTATAGTCAGAGTTAGATTCTGCAACATGGCAATAGTGGTGCATAATTTATTTACAACTCTAGTTCAAAAGTTAAAAAAAAAAATAACAAAAATAACCATAACCCAATAATCTGTTGCTAGATACACAAGGTAAAAAACATGTAAATTTTAATAGCAGCAACCCAAAACATGAGGAGGCGGAGAAGTGAAAGTGGAAAGTTTATGAATTGTCTTAAAGTTAAGTTGTTATCAGTTTAAAATAGGTGTTATAAGTTCAAGATATTTTATGCAAGCTCTGTGGCTTTCTCAGAAGGGAAAATTCTGTAGTAATTGCACAAAAACTATGATAGAGAAGTCAAAGCATACTGATACCCAAAGACATCAAAACACACAAAAATTACAGCAGGATAAGAAACAAAGAATGATGGATCTACCGAACAACCAGAAAAAATTAACACAATGGCAACAGTAAGTCATTAACTATCAATAATCACTTTAAACATAAAAAATTAAATTCCAACAATATTCTGCCTATAGGGGACTCACTTTAGCCTTAAGACACACATAGAGTGAGAGTAAAGGGATGGAAAAAGACATTTTAAACAAGTGGTAACCAAAGAAAAGCAGGGGTAGCTATACTTATGTCAGACAAAATAGACTTTAAACTAAAAGTGGTAAAAAGAGACAAAGATTATCATATAATGATATAGTGGTCAATACATCAAGAAGATACAGCATTTGTAAATGTTTATGGACCCAACATCAGAACACCTAAATATATAAAGCAAAAACTTTAAAAAGAGAAATAAGCAGTAATACAATAATAGTTTGGAACTCTAATACCCTACTCTCAACAATACATGGATAATCCAGACAGCAAATCAGTAAGGAAACAGTGGATTTGAACAACACTGTAGACCAAATGGACCTAACATACATATACATCACATTCTATGTAGCAGCAGAATACACATTCTTCTCATGTGCACATGGAATATTTTCTAGGATATCATATGTTAGACCACAAAACAAGTTTTAGCAAATTCAAAAGAATATTGAAATCATATCAAGTGTCTTCTCTGACTGCAATGGCATAAAACTAAAAATCAAAAACAAGAGGAAAACCAGAAAATTCACCAATACGTGGAAGTTAAACAGTACTCTTCTGAACAACCCATGGATCAAAGAAGCTAAAGTAGAAATAAAAGTGTTTCTTGAAACAAACAAAAATGTAAGTATAACATACCAGAACTTATGGGATGCAGCAAAAGCAGTTTTTAAGGGAAAGTTCATAGTAATAAATGCCTACATTAAGAAGCAAGGAAAAATGCCAAATAAATGACCTAAATGTATACCTTAGGAACTAGAAAAAGAAGAGTAAACAGCCCAAAGTTATCATAAGAAAGGAAATAATACAGATTAGAGCAGAAATAAATGAAATAGAGAATAGAAAGACAATATAAAAGATTAACAAAACTAAGAGTCTTTGAAAGGGTAAACAAAATTGACAAACCCTTAGCTATGCTAACCAAAAGAAAAGGAGAAGGGGCCCAAATCAGCAAAATTATAAATGAAAATGAGACATTACAATTGATACCACAAAAATTCAAAAGATCATAAGAGGCTACGCTGAACAACTATATGACAACAAACTAGACAGCCTAGAAGAAATGGAAAAATTCTTAGACATGCAACTACCAAGACTGAATCAGAAAGAAATAGAAAATAAGATTAGACTGATTATTAGGAGAATGAGTCAGTAATTAACAATCTCCTAATGAACAAAAGCCCAGGACCAGATGGCTTCATTGATTAATTTTACCAAACATTTGAAGAATTAACACCAATCCTTCTCAAACTCATCAAAAAAATCAAGAAGGGAACACTCCCAAACTCATTTTCCAAGGCCAGCATTATCTGATAACAAAATCAGAAAAGGACATTTGTAGAAAAGAAAACTATAGGCTAATATTCCTGATGAGTATAGATGCAAATTTCTCAACAAAATACTAGGAGACTAAATTCAGCACATTAAATGATCATTCACTGTGTGTTACGTGGGGTTTATTCTGGAATATGAAGATGGATCAACATACATAAAACAGTCAGTATGATACATCACATTAATAGAGTGAAAGAAAAGAATCCTATGGTTATCCCAATAGATACAGTAAAAAACATTTGATAAAATTCAACATCCATTCCTGATAAAAACAAATTGTATGTAGAAAGAATATATCTCAACATAATAAAAGGCACATATGACAAACCCACAGCTAACATCATTGTCAATGTTGAAAGGTTGAAAGCTTTTCCTCTAAGATCGGGAGCAAGAGAGGGTACTCGTTCTCACCATTCCTATTCAGCATAGTACTGGAAGTCCTAGCTAGAACAATCAGGTACAAAAAAGAAATGAAATGTATCAGAATTGGAAAGGAAGAAGTAAAATTGCCTCTATTTGTAGATGGCATGACTTTATATATAGAAAACCTTAAAGACTCAACCAAAAAAAAAAAAAAAAAACCAAAAAACAAAAACCCAAAACTGTTTAATCTATTCAATGAATTGAACAAAGTTTTAGGGTACAAAATTAGCATAACAAAAATAAGTAACACAAACAGTGAATTTTCTGGAAAAGAAAGAAAGAAATTCATACCATTTACAATAGCATCAAAAACAATAAAACACTCAGGAATAAGTTAAACTAAGGAAGTGAAAGATCTCTACTCTGGAATATATAAGACGATGATGAAAGAAATCAAAGAAAGCACATATAAATGAAAGTATCCTCTGTTCCTGGATTTGAAGAATTTATATTGTTATAACATCAGTACTACCAAAAGCCCTGTAGATTCAATACAATCCCTATCCAGATTCCAGTGATGATTTTTAAAGAAGGACAAACACTCTTAGAATTTATATGGAAACACAAAAGACCCTGAATCACCAAAGAAATCATGAGAAAGAAGAACAAAGCAGGAGGCACCACACTTCCTGATTTCAGACTATACTATAAAGCTTCAGTCATCAAAACAGTATGATACTGGGGAAAAAAACCAAAACAAACAAACAAAAAAACCCAGGTAGACTCATGCAGTAGAATGGAGAGCCCAGAAATAAACTAAAGGATATAAGGTCAACTAGTATGTTATACCACTCACCAAAATTAACTCAAAATGGATTAGAGAATTAAATGTAAGGCCTGAAACCATGAAAACTTTTAGAAGAAAGTGGAAGAATAAAGCTTGACATTTGGCTTGGTAATGATAACTATAGTTAACATTGCTCTATGATATATAGGGAAGTTATTAAGAAAGTAAAGCCTGTGAGTTCTTATAACAAGGAGAAAATTTCTTTCCATCTTAATTTTCTTTTTATTTATTTCTTTCATATTTTTTTATTAAATTTCTTTTTATTTAATATTTCTTTTATATATGAGAAGATGGATGTTAGCTGAACCCATTATGACAATTTCACAATAAATGTAAATCAAATCTTCATGCTCTATGTCTTAAAATTATAACGTGATCTATGTCAAATGTTTCTCAATAAAATGTGAAAAAAATGAACCTTGTTAATAAACCATTTACGGTCCTTCTTGGGAAAAAAAAATGTCTGTGTGGGTAGAGAGAGGCCTCAAGAAGAGGTGGTCATGGCCCTTGGAGACTGAGTGTCAAGGCACATAGGAAAGGGCCATTGGCGTGTTTATAGCAATAATGCCATACAGCCCTGCGTTCATAGCTCTTTAATCCTTCAGAGGGTCTCTGATTCTTGTAGTGTCACTAAGAGTAAATAAAGGAGGTTCTTTCTTGTCCATCTTGGAGATGAGGAGATGAGGTACTGGGCTATAGCCACTTCTAAGTACACAGTTGGATGGAGATCCAGATTTCCAATGAAGTGGCTTTTCCCACCACATTATTAAGTTCATCAATTTCTTGCTGTCTTAATCAGCTTGAGCTGCCATAACAAAATACCGTAGACAACAGAAATTAGTTTTCTCACAGGTCTGGAAGCTAGAAGTCAAGATGAAAGTTTGAGGTAAATCAGTTTCTGGCGAGAGCCATTTCCTTGCTTGCCGATGGCTGCCTCTCCCTGTGTCCTCACATGGCCTTTCCTTGATGAGTGTACATGGAGAGGACAGAGGGTTGAGGGGAGGAAAGTTGTGAGTTCTCTAGTGTCTCTTCTTATAAGAACACTAATTCTGCTGGATCAGGGCCCCACCATTATGATCTCATTTAATGTTAATTACTTCCTTAGAGGCTCCGTCTCCAAATACGGCCACCCTGAGTTTTAAGACTCCAGTGTATGAATTTGAGGAAATACAACATTCATTCCATGACACTTGTTGAACAAACATTAGGTACCCACTGCTGTTGTACAAAGGGGTCACAAGGAAAAAAAATTGGAAGGCACAGTGTCCATGAGCAATTGCTGTATCATGTTATAGTGGAATTAAGTGTGAACCCACATAGGAGTATATATTTGGTAGAGTATCCATTGGAAGTGACATGTGAATTACACCTTGAGAGACAAGTAGATCTTGGTCAGAAGAAGGTAATCAAGGGTTGATTGTATGTTGCTATCTACCTCTAGCATAAAGAAATAGAGCTTAGTTTTATTTTGCCTCTTCCTTCATATTTTAATCCTATTTAACATCATCTTGCTGGATTAATATGAATTTTTTTGTCATGCAAATCCTCTACCTTATTCACCCCCTCCCCCAATTTTGGAAAGGTGGAATATGAGTAAATAAAATGCAGAGCCTGAAGTCAGGTGGTCATTGTGATCTTAATTCCATTCATGTACTCCTGTCTGTTTCTTTCTTCTAAGTTGAAATATTTAGTAGAGCTTCCATAATCTCCATCAATCCGTATTTATCTCTTGTAGTGTAGTTTGCTTGCTGTATTCAGTGGCCATAGTCATGGTTTCTTCTCTCAAGGTCTTTCTGATCATCTTGTTAGAAGCAAAGCTGAAATCTCAGTTTGTTAGGACATCAACTGGAAATTTTCTGTAAAATGCATTTCCCGTGTCACTGTCTCATTTAGTCATTCAACTCACATTTACTGAGCATTTACTACTTGACATAAACTCTTCTAGATGGAACTAGTGGGTACAAGGCAGAATAAAAGGATTCTTCACCTGTATATGTGTGTAGGCTAGCACAGGAACAGAAAATACTGTTCCACTCATGCACAAACTTGGTTCAAGGCTGCTAGGAACGCCTGTGTTAGTAGTTTCTAAGGTTGCATTGAGACTTGGCCAGGAGGTTGCTGGATTAGTGGGGCCACTATGGGCCAGGGCCGGGAGTTTAGTAGTGGACAGTCGTGTTGCATATTTGCCATCCTGTGCTGGGAAATATCTAAAAATAGTTCTTTCACTGAATTATGGATGCAGAGCCAAGAAAATGTAGGGGTGCATGGATGGCTCAGTTGGTTAAGCATTTGCCTTCTGCTCAGGTCATGATCTCAGGGTCCTGGTAAATCCTCCTCCATGAAGCTCTCCTTGATTCCTGTCCTTCAAACAGATGCAAGAGCTTGTCTCCTCTGAATTCGCATGATGTTTTGCTGACATTCTGATGTAAATGTTTCTTTTAGTGAAAGTCTTTATGTACGTATTTCTACAAGCTTCTTACAGGAGAGGCTTTGTATTATTTTTGTATCTCCCTTAACATCTAATATGGAACTTTTTACATAGTAAATACTCAGTGTTTGTCAGCTAAAGAGGTCTATGCTTTGGACACAATCTCAAGAGATGAATGTGTACCATCAAGACTCATGACTACAGTCCTGTCCAATGAATGACAACTGTTATTTATTCTTCAGATATTTAATGGCAATACTGACAATGAGACCTTTTAGATTCCTTTTAAGAGTCTTTGATATGTTACTTTTTTTTTTTTAAGATTTTATTTATTTATTTAACATAGAGACACCCAGCGAGAGAGGGAACACAAGCAGGGGGAGTGGGAGAGGAAGAAGCAGGCTCCCAGCGGAGGAGCCTGATGCGGGGCTCGATCCCAGAATGCTGGGATCACGCCCTGAGCCAAAGGCAGACGCTTAACGACTGCGCCACCCAGGTGCCCCTGATATGTTACTTTTTAAATGTCCATTCTCTAGAAGAAACTATGGCCAAGAGCAGTGGAGAGTGTACACTGTTATTTCCTTCCTTCCAAATTCACAACCGCTATATTTGGGTGCATTTGCAAACATACTGTTTTCTGTGTTCTGCTGGTGTTTGAGTGTAGTTATCATTTAGAATTCTTCCACCTGCTTCCAGATGTCAAAGGGGGGAGGTGTATTGCTCTTGAGAGCTCATCAATTCTGCTTCAGTGGACTCTGGAAAGATGCATGATGTAAATTTTCTTTTGAAATCTTAAATTGTTCACAATCTGTGGCAATGCTTGCTTTATTTGAATATGTTGGGACGATGGGATGGCAGTAATTTCAGTTAGAAATTCTGTCCAGCAGAAGCTGGACATAAAAAAATGAGCATATGCCTGCCTGGTGGTAAGCTCTTTTTGGAAGAATAAGCTTGTTTTTGTGTGCACAACAAGGAAATGGGGGTGGTGAAGACATCCAGGATAAGACAAGTGGTGATTGACAGCCCAGCTGGTGGAGATGGGTAATTGGAAATTCATGGCACATAAATCTCCCAACACTTACCTTGAAGCACAGGAAGAGAGGAGATCTGAGCATGGGAACGTTTAACTCTTTCAAAAGGATCTAATAATGTAGCAGATCTTTAAGTTCTTCATTTTAACTTTAATTAAATTATGGTTTTCTGTCTTGGAGAGATAAATGCGTTCTGCTTAAGGAAATGACTCTGTAGTAAATGGGAATCTGGAGAACTGTTGGAGAAGTTCCTCATTTGTTAGTTGACTTAGAATACACACCCCCTTCACACGGGTCCCCTTCCTTTAGGGAGCAATTGTTTCTTCCTCTCTTGATGGGTTTCTGGTTTCTCTGTGTATGGCGATGTCTCCTTTATGTGTCATCGCTTTCTAATTTCCAAACTGGTGTTTTATAAAATGAGGTTGTATTAGATCATTAACAAGTAACATGGATTAAAAATAGCATAGTGTAAGGGACATTTGCCATACTTGTTGAAGTCTCATGCTTTTTCTGATGATTTGAGTTTTGGTTCAACGTCTTTGAGCTGGACAGCTACTTTTCATTATCTTCCTCATGATAACTCATTAGTCTATTAAAAGATAGTGATTAAGTTACCTCTTCTAATTTTCTTTTTCTAAGTCAGACAACCCCATGTAGCATACATGATTAAATTCTTTTAATCCCAACAAAGTGGAGTGTTTTCGATTTGTCAGAGTATGAGTGAGATTGGCAATCTCAGAGTGTCCACTTTGCATCTGAACTTACTCCTTTCTGTAAGTGGGATGGGTCTTTGAAAAGAATGAATCTATTTTATCAGCTGGGCTTCTGCTGTCTCTGCTCCATTTTTGTTAAGACACTTATCTAATCTTAGTGTCTTGTATGCTTAAAGATGTGTGGCCACATCTGTGTTATTTCTGGCTGGCAAAGTGTTGCAACTTTTGCAATGCCAGAGTTCCTGCTGTTGAACAGAGCTACACTGTAGGGGGCCAGCTCTCTAGATGACTTCTAAGCTTCCATGCACATACTGCCCTGACATGTGGCTGGGCCTAAAAAGGGAATAAAGATTAGATAGGTACACTTGGGTACATAGACAGAAATGAGAGTAGTTATAATGGTGGGGTACAGAATGGGTTAATTAATCTGAGGGAATGCACTGAGTCTTGGAAGTGTTTACTTGTGTTAGGTATCCTTGGAAATACCCAAGAAGGACAAACTATGGTCCCTGATGACCTGAAGCCAGGAAACCAAGGTTATCGTCAGCTCTTCTAGGAGCCAACCTAGTTACCTGGATTGAACTAGATTTTTAAGATGAGTTGGGAAAAGGTTGGACTAGATAATAAAGTATAGTAGGGACAAAAATGCCATAAACTTTCTTGCCCTTTCCCAAGGCTACTAAGGCTACTTTATGATTCTGATGTGTGAAGAATATGTGATTCCCATAATGCTCCTTGCTGTGCACAGAGGAAGAAGACAATAGATACATATGGATTGACTGATTCAGTGTGGAATGAGGTAATAGCAGGGGAGGGGGTGGGTAACAAGGAATGGGTGAAGACTTATATTTGACAATCACAGCAGGAAACCTTTAGCAGAAGTGATTATCAAGCTTTTAAAACCATGTTTCATGTCTTAAAAAGCACTGTAATTAATAAATGTCTCCTCAGTGAAGGAAACAAAAAGCCACATCTTCGTTGAAACAACATCAGCAGCAGCAGCTGTCAGCTCTACCAGTAGAGGTTTGTATGGGAAGGCTTCTGGGTTCAGTGGTAGGTTAAGTTCATTTTTGTCATCCTTAAGGTTTGTTGTGAATTTGATGGCCCCCATACCTACAGAAGGAAGTCCAAATCCATAGCCTGGCCCATTTCAACCTTCACAAACTATCATTACCCTGTCTTTCTACTCCTCATCCCATTCATTCAACAGATATTAACTGACTCTATGTGCTAGGCCTTGTGCAAGCAGCAGATTCAAAGAGATTAAGTCCTGTTGTCAGTGAATGAATATTCTAACAGTGGAGGAAAACATGAAACAAATCCATACGATTAATGCTGAAATAAGAGTGATTTCTACAGGGTGCAAATGTGGTTCATAGACATGTCATACATTTTCAAGTTCCTTTGCTCATTGTATCTCCTAAGCTCAGAATGTTATTTCCCTTGCAGCAAAATCCAGCTTTTCGATCAAGTCCACACTCAAGTCCAAAAGTGACATTTTAGAAATTGTCATGGACTCTTGCCATTGGTGTTTGTGTGGGAGTTTGGGTGTGCACTTGCTGTGTCACTGGGTCAGTGTTCAGTGTTCAGTTACATGTGGGGGCTTCCAAGGCAGAGGATTTGTCTTGTTCATTTTTGTGAGGAGTAGGAGCCTAATGAGAGTTTGCAGGGGTGCAGGCAGGCTGTTGTGGCAGACTTGGCAATTGTTGTGCCCTCTGTCTAGAATACTTCTTCCTAACGCTTTTAATTAATGACTCAGTCTCAGAAAGGCCTTTGACTTCTTTACCTAAAATAGAGCCTTCTTGGGGTGCCTGGGTGGCTCAATTGGTTAAGTGTCCGATTCTTGATTTCAGCTCAGGTCATGATCTCAGGGTCGTGGGACTAAGCCTCTCATCGGGTTCCGTGCTCAGCGTGGAGTCTGCTTGAGACTCTCTCTCTCCTTCTCCCCCTTTCTCTGCTCTCTGTCTCTCTCAAATAAATAAATAAATCCTTAAAATAAAAGCTTTGTCTTCATCCAAGTTTCTCTTTATCACTTTGTCAGCTATGTTGTTTCATAGCATGCATTGCTGTGTGGAAACTATCTCTTATTTGCTTTTTTCTTTTGCTACTAAATGTCCGCTCTCTAAGAGCAGGGATCTTGTTTGTCTGGTTCACTGCTGGGTTACTTGCACCCAGAACAGTGACAGAGCCTTAGAAAGGCTTCAGTATGTATTTGTGTAATACATGAAAGACATTTCGTTTCCTTTTTACCTGGTTTGTGTTTCAGGTCAAGCATATGTTTTTATTATTAAAAAATGAGCTCTTCACAGTTTTTCATAGTGTTTTATTCTCTCTCTGGGCTTGAATTCTTCTGCTTCCTTGAAGATAATGGTGGCCATATGATGTTTTCTCTTTGGCCACATTCAGCTCTGTGCCACTGACCTTTTGTGGAGTTTTTCTCAGCAGGTGCCCCACAGAAAATGAGTTCTTTTTGAATCATGGCGGCCTTAACCCTCCCCTCCAGTGCTTTTGGTGGCTGGCAGCCTGGTGTCAAGGTTGGATTTCTTGAATGCCTTTGTCTTTCTCAGCTGTTTATCTCCATTAAGTCAGCTGGCTAACCCTGATATATGAATTACATTTGAGAGGGAGTCCTTTCCTCAAGGACTGCTGACTGCTTCTTAGGGAATAAAGACATGGAGTTGAGGAGAGAGGATGGGTAGATGGCAAAGGGAGAGAGAAGACTATAGTGGATAAGCATGTGCCTGGGAAATCCTGGGGTTCCAACCACTTGAGTGGTTGTGAGTGCAGTGTAGTGAGTGCAGAGGTCTTTGCCCCAGTTCTGGGTCTGCATCTCTCTGCCAACCAGTCATCCTTACTTCGACCACCCTCTTCTATGTAGTCTAGAGATGGGCAGTGGGGTAAGGGGTACGGAACTAGCTTTGCTGGATGCTGAGTCCAGCGCCACGCTTCAGTGGGGTCAGTTGTACCTTCTGTTCTCAGCCTTGGGACTCAGCAACTTAACAAGCCAGTTATGCTATTGTTATTGTATCCCTATGCTGAGAGAACTTATAATGTGTGGTGATTACAGGGGAACAGGGAATCACAACGATTAAAATGTCACATGTCATAACTGGATCATCTTTGTGTGCCTCATCTATGTTGTGTGTGTGTGTGTTTGTGTGTGTGTGTGTGTGCGCACATGTATTTTAGGTTAAGCAGTAAGTACAAGAATCCACAAAATCCCCCACCTCTTTCCATTGAGCCTGAAGAAGCGCGAAATCCTTCAGTCTACAGCCAACTCTGTGGAACCTCCTAGAATTCCACTGGCATTCTCTAGTATCTGCTTTGGGGATGGAGATGCACGCACACGTACACAGACACACAGGTTTGTACATACCATAATCCTCTCAGCGTAAGCAAATATGGCGGCCTTGTTTTTCACTGGTGATCATTAGCATACGTGGTACAAACTGCCTAACAGAAGACCAGAGTATTTTTCTGTGAAGTTTTAAAATACTGTTGGATAGTATTCAAATCTCCTGGTGGTTTTATGTCACAGACACCGAAATTCTAAGGAAGAAATGGCCTTTGTCTGTAGCATGGCTACGTAATGAACTCGAGTAGCATTGAGTCAGCTGAAAAACTCGGGCAGTTTATTGTGTAGATGTAAATTATAATTATCTACCTAGCCTTTTCTCATGGTAAGCTTGTTATTGAAAAGGTTGTTTCATTTCCTAAGTTTTTTTTTTTTTCTTTCAGTCTTGGCACCATTTATGTGTATATTAAGTTTAATTTAGGGAAAAGAAGAAAAAATTGCTGAAGCCAATTGGTAGAAATCACCCCTTTGTGGACTATCATCTAACCTCTATAGTAGGTGTGGAAGGCGCTGCATTTACAAACAGTCTCTACATTTCTAAACAGTTTTTTTAAGCTGGCAGGAAAATCCAAACAGAGCTCATAGACCTACTTTGAATGAGAAATAGTCTCAAGTTGGAATTTATTATTATAATCACTGTTTTTATTAATCATTTAACAATTGTATAGTGTTGATTAATTTTCCCGCAGCGTTATGTTAATAAGATTTCAGGGAAAGGAAAGAAGTCATTTCATGTATGTGGGTTTAGTTTAATTCTATTCACCAAAATGGTATTTACTTAATAAGAACTATGGAAATAAGCACAGATTTGGGCTTTGTCATCCTCTGTGTTAGTGCAGAGCTAATGAACAGAACGGGTGCTTGTGCAAAAATAGGTCGGAAGATGCAGGGTTATGAGTCACAGGGGTGTGTCCTGGCCTCATTAGAGTGTTTGTGGTTTGGATCAAAGATGTTTAGCTTCTACCATAGTGTGATGTGTCCATGGGCGCTTGGTCGAAGTGAATTAATGAGGAGAATTGAGAGCCCTGTGTAATTTTAAATTCGTGCTGATTCTTACTGCACAGATAAGGAAACCCCTTTAAGTGGAAGTCAGTTTACTGAGGAATTTATTTATAAATGGGAAAGTAAAAATGTAGTTTTAAACTAGAATTGATCTGTTGGTGCTAGTTTTTAAATCGTTGT
Organism: Ursus maritimus; assembly: GCF_017311325.1. Lineage (NCBI taxonomy): Eukaryota > Metazoa > Chordata > Mammalia > Carnivora > Ursidae > Ursus > Ursus maritimus. The sequence goes on along the minus strand of NW_024424008.1, from coordinate 31,718,623 downwards.
GTTGTTTCGTGTTCCATTTCCCCCCTCTATTGCATGATGATGGGGGATTTTTGTTTACTTATTTTTAACCTACTTATCAGAATGAAGATCTAGATCTCTTATACCAGCCCTTGTGCATATGTTTTGCGAGGATCGTAAAATAACTGTTATCTGGGGGCTGCCTGTGTGGCTCAGTTGGTTAAGCGGCTGACTCTTAGTTTCGGCTCAGGTCATGATCCCATGGGAGTCCCTCTCGGTACTCAGTGGGGAGTCTGCTTGAAGATTCTCTCCTTCTGCCCCTCCCCCCAATCTCTCCTTTTCTCTCTCTCTCTCAACTAAATAAATCCCCCCCAAAAATAAGTATCATCTGGATATTTAGTGTTTTGAGGGTCTAACATAGTCTTGATCACTCTAGGATTTGAAGAATTGAGTTCTACACATTGAACCAAGTGGTAGGCATTGCTTAAGTTATTTTGCTCTTACAGAGTCCAGATAGTCTTTGAAAATCTGTCCGTAAAAACAAATTTAAGAATACTGAATGTGTTATTTAACTCAAAGTTCCAGTAATAGAGCTTAGGTGCTGTACTACCTTTCTAATTTTTTTTTCCTTTATGAAATATTTATAGTTTGGGTTGGTAGGCAGAGGAACAATGGTATCCTAACAGGGAGTGGTTTGGATTTACCTTATCACACAATCATTTCATTTTGGATGAAAATTTCACACCTTTTGGTGCAAACCTTGAGTAAATGTTGACAGCCCATTATAGTATAGTTTTAGAGGGTTTCAGATTCCAATAATAAATAATAAATAAATAATAAATATAGATTTCTTTTTAGCAATTGTGTGGTTATGTAAAGATTTCAATTGAAAGCCCATGGGATTTGAGGGTATACTCTGGTGTTTTAGTGATTTTAAAGGGTGTTTGTAGAGTATTTACCTGGGAAGTAAGGGAGCTGTGCAATGTGGCTTTCCAGCCATCTCTCATCTTTTTCTCATAAGACATTTTCCCTCCTTAATCCTCTCCAGTTGGTTTTCTGGCCCTCTGAGGCATGCCTGCTTGAGGAGTCTGCCTCAGTACACGTGTCCATCAGTGCTCAGAAGGGGTCCAGGTAGCTCCTTTGTTGGTCTCCAGCTTTCTTCCTGCATAATAAATCAGGATTTCATTTATTGGGAGGTCAATTCCAGAATGACTTCTCTGGGAAGTGACTGAACCCATGTTTTGCTTCTTAGTCCCCTTCTTGCCCTTTCTATCAGAGTGTGATAGAGGCCCCAAGCCTCCGGGCCTATCCCTCTGCTTTACACATGTGGGAAGAAAGGATTGGTGAGGACTTGGGCACCGGCTGAGAACGTGCCCTGATCTTAATAACAGCATGGCCATCTCTTTCTAGAGTGAGTATCTACCCTCCTCTCATAGAATTTCCCCTTGGCTGAGTTTATTTATACTCATGTAGTTTGCATGACTGAAATTTCAGTCTCCAGCTAGTATGTTAGATCAGTTGTCCCTCCTGTTTGGAGATGCAAAGGGGCAAAGTGTCTAGGATCTGGGTCCTGCCTGTGATCCGGACACACTACAGTGGGAAAGATGAGGTCTGTCCTGTTCGAACTAGGAGAACATTATGTGAAGAATGAAAGTTAAGAGGACAGCCTCAGTCTGAGACTTTCATTGACTTGGAAGGGGCGGGGTGAAGCAGGGCCCAGAGGATGCAGGGACATGGAGGTCACAAGTGCCCAGAGAGCTGATCAGCACCTATGAGCTGTCAGTAGTGGCCGTCCTGTGGGTCCTTTTGTCAGGGCAGGAGCATCATGCTGATCCTTTCAATGGGTCAGACCAACCCACACATGACACCTAAATGCAGTGCGGGTTTCCGAATTCAATTCTGGACCAGAAAAAAGACACAAATGGTACATACTGGCTACTGCTTAATAGACATTTGTAAAAAAAAGTTATCCATTTGTTTCAAAAGTTCACTCATTATAAACCATAGTTGCTACAGGGAAACTGATGACATTTCTCTGTCCTGTTGTTCGTTGTGCCCTCATTCTTACTGCAGTAGAGCTCCTGAAGAATCTTGAAATGCCACCAAAATGTTGAAAGAGAAGGGTTCAGAATTTTCACATCATCAAAAAATCAGTTGGCCCAGACAGGTGCTCTTTTATAGTTAAACCGACTGTGTTGATTTGGGGGTAACTTAATTTTTATATATATTTTTTCTTTTAAAAGTCCCTATTCTAGAAGGGACAGTTCCTTCTTACAGTAGCATTGAAATTAATAAATGTAGAAGGAATAATGGAAAAAGAAAATCTCCATTTAGCAAATACCACAGCAGTGACTGTCACAGGCAAGAATCATCAGTGGGTGCTAAAATTCATGGATGAAAGTACGGTGAGAAACAGTATATTTGCATAGTCCCAAACTATCGCCCCACAAGAAATGTCTAAGTCAAAGAGCGAAAAGAGTTAATTGTTTAGTGGAGAAACCTAGTAACTATCACTTTAACCAAATGATCAGAGCTAATCTCACCAGTAATGGGACTCGTCAATATCATACACCTCTTGACATGTTGCAGGAGAAAGAAGAACATCACTTCTATGACATTCTTTCCGAAAATGCACATCCTGAATTAATCATGAGAAGACATAGATAAACCCAAATTGAGAGCCCCACAAAGTACCTAGCTAGTACTCTCCAATAACAAGGTCATGAAAGACAAAGAAGGTAGAGGAAATGTCCCAGACTGCAGGAGACTAAGGAGACCTGACAACTAAAGGCATGGGTTCTTGAACGGGAGTCTGGACCAGCAAAAGGACACACCTGGGATAGTTGGTATAAAATGAGTAGTTCATTGATTAGTTCATACTACAGCATCAGTGTTAATTTCCTGGAATTGACATATGGCTGTATAAGATGTCAGCATCTGGAAAAGCTGTATGACAAGTGTATGCAAACTCTTTGAACTAGTTTTTCACCTGTTTTTTGTAACCTTGAAATTATTTAAAAAAAAAAAGCAAAATTCTCCTTTCTTTAAGAGAACTTAAGCTTCACTGGATTAATGGATTCATTAACTCCCTCCTATCTGGTCTCTGCACACACGTAGTCACCTTGCTGAGAAAATAAAACATGTGGACACTTCCCTTTGATGTTATTATTTTGAATATTCAGACTCCATTAGTTTAGCTTCTCAAAAGCGCACTTATTGCAACCAGTAAGAAAAGGTACAGCTCCACTGTAAGCCGAAGGAATTGCCAGCTTTCCCCAAGACCTGGGTCTTCCCACCCTTGAGGTGCTATTAAGGAGGGCATCGATTCAATTCAAGTTATTGAATCTTACGCGTCAGACCCCTTCACTCTCAGGGGCTTCTTCCAAGCTCTCTACTTAGTTTTGAGTTCATAATTTCATATTCTTTTTTAAAGAGAGCCCTCCAAATGGCTTAAGCCTCAGGCGCCACGGTATACCTAGATTACTTCTACTTAATGGGAATATTTTGCCCGAGGCAGTGCCTTATAAGACAACATAGCCCATTTACGTGCTGGCTTCTATTTCAAAACAGCAAAGAAGAAAACATCAAGCAGAAGCTAGAATAGAATATTTCCAAAGTTTCCTTTTGTTTGATTTGGCTCACTACCTGGCCAGGCTAAATTACAATCAAATAAAACCAAAGTAAATGCAAGCGGAAAGCATCCTCGTAAGCAGCCCGAGATGGAGCGTGTGTAGTCAGAAGACCAGCGTTGCCACATCTAAAAGGGTCAACTGTGCAGAGAAGCACCCTTTGGGACACTTGGAAGCAACATCGCTTAAACTGTGACTTACGCTGCAGCTGTAAACATGCCTAGGACTTGAACTGCCTCCCCCAGCTAGGCCACCAGCTCACCCCTCTGCGTTGTCTCTCTCAGATAAGCTAACAGCCCAAGGTTCTTTCGCCTTCGATTTTAAAGTACCAGACCTCACAAGAAGAGTCCAATTATTCGTATGCCGAAATCTGTGTTAAATAAAATACAGGATCAAGCCAAGGAGCATGAAATTTGGAGTTGGTGTTGACAGCCCCTCATTCCTATCACTTATTAATTTTATTTCCCTCCTCAGCTTGTGTCATTGCCTATAAATTATTTAAACACAGGTTTTCATATTCTGTGATTTAACTCTTTAAGACCTTTTGTAACACAGGGGAATTAAGGATCTCTTTCTCTATGAACAGTTTAAATTGAGCTTATTCTTATGGAAATGTGATCTTTAGTAATTTTATTAGAGGATTTTTTTTTGGCTAGTTGTAAATCTACCTATTCCAACCCTGAATTTATCATGGACATTTTATTTTTCTGGTCACGCACTTCTGAAATCAGAAGTTTGGAGTTATAACACGAGAAACAAGACACTCATTTTGAAGTTGACCTCTTGTTTCCAGACTTTCACAGTTTTTTCTGTGTGTGTGAGTATGTATGTGTGTGTGTTTGGAAAGTTTTACCACCATCTCTTTCTTTCACAAGTTGGTTGAATTTGTTTCCAGAGTAAGCAGAAGACAGAATGTAGAAGTGGTTTGAAATAAAAAATTAAACTAGTTGCACCAGAAAGAAAATACGGTTAAATGAAGAGCTACCAGGGTGGAAACCCAACTTAAGAATGGTTCCCCCCCTTTTTTAATGAAATAATTAAATCTAGCAATGTCGTTTTTGATATTATTTTATCTCTGGGCTTTGAAACACACACACACACACACACACACACACACACACACACACACACACCACCCAGTTGTTTGATAATAAAATGAGATGTGAACTAGAGAGAATACCATTTTTAAGAAAGACGTGCTGTGAAAGTTAGCAGGGGAAACCAAGTCGGGTTTACCACATAAGATTCTCCAAAATGTGTATGGTGAGTCAAGTGCCAGAACACCAGAATTATGTTAGGAAGATCCCAGCAATCATGAAAGTCCCTTGTGAGTTAAAGCTTAGAAAACCTCACAGGAGAAAAGCCTGCTGGCCATGAAAGACCCGAGGATACAGGAGAGATGATTTCATTGACTTCGAGCTCTATTATACTTAAGGTTTTGAGATAATGTTCAACCAAGTCATCGTGCCCTTCTCTGTGCTCACTTCATGTCTGATCCGCGTGTGGCTCCCGCCACCCCTAGCCTCCCCAATTTGGCTGTCACTCTACAGAGAAAATAAAAAAGCAGCAGACCCAGTTTCTTGGCTGTTTTATTTTATGGAGATGCTAAAAGGCAGCTTATTTCATATTGATCATACCAGCGAGCTAGCCAAGTATGGTGTTAATTGGGTCCTCTGGAATTCCAAACCCCTGGGACCCAAAGCTTTCTAGGAAGGAGGGGGAAAAAACCCACAAGCTGCATAAAAATGAAATCCAGGAGCCCACAATGTCCCAATTGCTGGTGATTTGGCCGGCTCATTTTGTATCCAGTCGCTTATTTCAATTAGCTTGTTTTGTGTTATGTTTCCCCACACCCCCCTTCCCTGCAAAGCCGTGAAGCCTTGTTTTGAAAACTGCTGCCCCAGAGTGCACTGGTTTGGCTGTCCTGTCCTCATTGTTCTAATGCTCATTCCATATGTGGGTCACATACTAGCGCTCTCCCCCACACCCCTCCACCTCCCTCCTATCCCTCCAGCCACCTCCCCTTCCCTTCCCTGTCCATGCGTTGGCTCTCTGGCTTTCATTCTCCTTTCCCCCCTCCCAATCTCTCTCTCCCTCTCTCTCCCTGTCTCTCTCTCCCTCTCAAACACACACACACACACACACACACACACACACACACACACTTTTCTCCTCTCAAGAGGCAGAGGTAGGGGCCAGATTCTTTCAGGAGCTTTGCAGGCAGAGCCATTGAAACTTAAAAAGCTAGTTGCTGTGCATTTAGTTTATGGCAAACAGCACTTCACCTTCGTGAAAGTAATTACTCTGTTCCTTTCCCTTTTCCCCTCTTCCCACCCCTTGCTCTTTTCCCCTCTCTTTTTCCAGGACAAAGGTTTTTAAGAAACTAAGATTACTGCTTCCTTCTGCCCTCTCTTGTTACCGTGGCAGCCAGTGTCTCAGACAGTGAAGGATGGAGCAGGCAGGCTGGGGTTTTATGCACAGTTGTTTGGGGGCTGCAGAAGGAGTCCACTGAGAAATGTGCATTGCAGGCATGCCTGCTGAGTTTATTATGCTGGTTATCTGTCACTTATTCTGACTAAAAGGTAAGGGCTTCTGTAATTTGCTGCTGCAGAGAATTGGTACATTGTTCTGTTTCTAAGGCCTTCAACTAATTGGCTCTTGAGAGAAGATTGGAATGAGAGTTTTTGCTTGACTTCTGTAGCTTATCCTATTAGATCTCTCTGATTTTTTGAATGTCTTAAGGAAAAATAATTTTGGCAATCTTATGGCTATTGATGGAATGTCTGTTTACATGTCTTCAAGGAAAAAAACACAACTTTTGATTCCATGATGTTTCTTTCTTTTCATTTAAAACTTTTAATTTACCAATGAAAAGATGTGGTATATATGTGGTCAATATTTTCAATGCTTTCTCTAAACTTTGGGTATAGGAGTTATATCATCCCAAGCAAGATAAGAATATTTTAATTCAGCAGATTGCGTTTTTACCAATTAAAAATTATAGTGCATTTGAGTAGTCAGAGTAAGGAAAGTTTGAGACTATTTAGATGAGCAGTAACATTTACACGGATTGGTCAGTTACTCCAGCATTGATAAATACATATTGATAAATATAAATCACCATTTATACCTCCTATCTTATGTATGTTTAGAGGAAACTTTCTGCATCTCTTCAGAATAATGACTGAACTACAGGCAAAAGAAACTTAGTACTAAGAACTACATAAAAGTATATAGACCTTATTTTTTTAAGATTTATTTATTTTACTTTAGAGAGGGAGGGAGGGGCAGAAGGAGAGGGAGAAAGAGGATCCCATGCAGATTTCCTGCTGATTAGGGAGCCTGATGAGGGGCTTGATCTCAGGACCCTGAGATTCATGATCTGACCTGAAATCAAGAGTCGGACACTCAGCCTACTGAGCCACCTAGACACCCCCCAAAAGTATGTAGACCTTAAGTTTATGTTTTTAAACTTACCTACTTAAAGTAATTGAAACTAGAATATCAGTTGCCTGTTATCTCTGGGAGAAACTTACCTTTGGTTAAAAAGCATAATTTGAAAAACAGATTGTACATCACTATGGAATTTATACAGTTGGAAACCAGCTGAGCTTTATTGAAAAAAAAAAAGATTACACCTGATTTTCTTAAGCAGTGGTAATTCATGAAGACTGCATGGTAGGAGTGTAGGAGGTATTTTATTGGAGATGGAAGATCCCTTTAATGGTATTTTCCTTTATGGCTGCTGCTCAGGGCATGCGGTGTGTTGGGATCTGGTTCTGTTTATCAATTTGTTCCATGAGCCATACATGAGGGAAAGGTGTATGTCTGGATACCCAAATTAAGTCAGCTTTTTCTATTTATTACTTTATACAATTTGGGTCAAAGAGCGTGGGGGAAATGTTTCTTCCAAAAGGACGTATGGATCCATCTGCTTCAACAACCTAGTGATATTAACAAAACAAACTGGATTTTTTTCGGTGATTCGGCATTGAGAAGAGACAAAAAGTAATGGGGATACTGAGGAAAGATGGTATCTGTGAAGGGAAGAAGCTTTATTTCTTTGATCCAGACTCAAAGGTTCTTACTGAGTAGGTAGAGTAGGGCCTAGATTTTAGGGTCTGTTTCCCTCCCACAGATATCCCTCACCCCCCTTCCCTATTATCCAGTGCCTGATTATATCCCCTTGGTTTCTTTATGTGTCAGCAGGATGGCTTTCCATTCCTTTCAGAATCAGTAGGAGATATCTCAGATGAGCACATAGTCAGCAAGACCTTGAAAGTTTTCCCTCCCCTGTTTTATCCCACGCTTCTCCTTCTTAATACAAAGAAAAATAAACAAGGAAAGAAAAACACACCAGGTGCTTCTTCATAGGCAATTTCTCTTCTCTCCCAACTTTTCAAACTTTCCAAAATTTCAATTCGATTTATCCCTTACATAAAATGTGATACATTTTCATGTGTTGAATCGGTGACTGTCAACCATGGGGTGTTCAAAGGATTCACCTGTGAAGTATTTAAATAATGCAGGCTCTAGGGAGTTTGTTCTGGAAGTCTGTATCCATCCCTGGTACATGGTAGATCTTCAGTAATGGTCGCTGAATGTTAATTACTAAAATGTTTTCCAAGTAGATTCTAACAGGCCACATTGAATAAGACACTGCAAAATCTTTTCCTCTTCCTCTTTAGTTGAAATCGGAGAGGGGCACTTCCTGATGTCTATGCTTCCTCCTTGTATATTGAGAAAAACAGGGCTTCTTTTGAAAAGATGGGCTTCTTTTGCAGATGTTTTCAAAACTCTGAAAGTAAATGAATCACCCTTAAAAAGGCTAGTAGGGCCCTTTAACCATTTTCTACTACCCAGACAAATAGTCCTGTAGCAGTGATACTCATGACAGCAGTCTTAGAAATTACTGTGTACCCCAGTGCTATCAAAGCTTCTCTCTCCTGTATCTTCTCTACCTTAGATGGAGTCTTGAAAAATTATTAGTCCCTAAGCTATAGGAGCAAGACATACATTTATTTATTTATTTATTTACAAGTTTCTTCCTCCCTCCCTTCCTTTCCTTCCTTCCTGCAAGACATTTATTTATTTATTTATTTATTTATTTATTTATTTATTTATTTATATTTTTTAGAAGATTTTATTTATTTATTAGAGAGAGAGAGCTAGAGAGCTAGAGAGCACCAGCAGGGGGAGCGGAAGAGGGAGAAGTAGGCTCCCTGCTGAGCAGGGAGTCTGACAGGGGTCTCGATCCCAGAATTCCGGGATCATGACCTGAGCCAAAGGCAGACACTTAACCGACTGAGTCATCCAGGTGTCCCAGGAGCAAGACCTTTAAAAAAGAGAGAGTTCAGTACCCCTATGTTTATTGCAGCATTATTTACAATAACCAAGATACAGAAGCAACCCAAATATCCATTGATAGATGAACGGATAAAGACAATATGATATATATGATGGAGTATTATGCAACCATACAAAGAATGAGCTCTTTCCATTTGTGACTACATGAATGGACCTAGAGAGTATTATGCTAAATTAAGTAAGTCAGATAGTGAAAGACAAATATATGATATTACTTATATATGGCATCTTTTTTTTAGATTTTTAAAATTTATTTATTTTAGAGAGATTGAGAGAGAGAGTGAGTAGGAACAAGGGGAGGGGCAGAGGCAGAGGGAGAGGGAGAGAGAGAACCTCAGACTCCACACTGAATACAGAGCCTGATGCGGGGCTTGATCTCACAACCCCGAGATCATGACCTGAGCCAAAATTGAGTTGGACACTTAACCGACTGAGCCACCTACATGCCCCTTATATGTGGAATCTAAAAAACAAAACAAAATAAACATGCACAAACAAACCCAGAAACAGACTCATAAATACAGAGAACAAACTGGTGGTTGCCAGAAGGAAGGAGGATTGAGGAATGGACGAAATAGGTGAAGGGAGTTAAGAGGTACAAACTTCCAGTTATAAAACAAGTAAGTCTAACGGGGGGAGGGGGAAGGTACAGCATAGGGAATATAAACAATAATACTTCAATGTTGTATGGTGATAGATGATAACTCTGCTTAGGGTGAGTATTGTGTAATGTATAAATTGTCTAATCACTGTATTGTACCATGAAACTAATACACTGTCAACTATACTTCCTTAATAAAAAAATAAAGAATACATTTTTTTAAAAAGAAAATTCAAACAAAATACTCTTAATATTACCTGTAATATAAGGACTTGAATTAGAATAGATGGTCCTTAAATCATTCCTAGATTTCTGATCTCTGAATTTTAGTCTTTATTTCTTTTACAAGTTTGACCAACTCTCAGCAGAGTCAGTCCTGCTATAACACTTGTTTTGCAAATGAGAGTTTTTATTATATATGTGTTTCTCGAGAAACATTAGATGAATGCAGAAAAGTGCAGCCAGCTGAAAACCGCTTAGGACTAACCCCAAATGCACATGTGTACACATCGCAGTCACTTACGTACTTCATTTATCTGTGTGTTATGAAGCGCACCTATCCACATTTGGTGTTAACAACTTTGATATCAGATCACCCTCGTACCATGCTGCACAAGAACTCACAATGTGCATCCCTGTTTTCACCCAATTCTAGGCAAACTCTAGGTTTTTTAATGCAATTAAGTGCCATACTGATTGTAGTTCTGACGTATATCTTAACCATTTAGCACGTATAAAACTGCTACTGTTTTTATTAAGCTCCTGCTTTAAAAAAAAACATTATCGGTATCCTTTTGGAGTGCTGTACCCCTAACCACATGTTTCCCATAACCCTATGGTTTTAATGCACGATTTGCATAGCATAGAGATTTTTAGGAACACATATGTTTTGTTGTAGCTGAGCTGGCTGTAATGGATCTTGGCATGATAAAACTCTCAGAGGCAGGGTGCAGAGGACATGTAGCATGGCCTAACATTGTTTTCTGTGAATGTTGTCAGCTTAGCGTGCTTCTTCCTACTTTGCATTTTTCGAGTGGCTCTGTAGGATTGCCTTGGAATAGACAACTTCGGAGGTTAGAACTTCAACATGTGAATTTGGGGAGCACACAGTCCCTAACTATATGTTTAAGAATAAACATGGGTTTGGGGTACCTGGTGGCTCAGTCAGTTAAGCATCTGACTGTTGATTTTGGCTCAGGTCGTGATCTCAGGGTTGCGAGATTGAGCCCTGAGATGGGCTCTCTGCTGGACGTGGAGTCTGCTTGGGGATTCTCTCTCTCCTTCTAACTTGGCCCTTCCTCTGCCTCCCTCTATTTAAAAAAAAAAAAAAAAAAAGGATGAACATGGGTTAAGTATGCATAATGTTCAAGGCACCCGCCAAGTGAATAAGTTCTGAGCGTCATCGTCTGACCTTCCCTAACTACCGCCATGTGCCCAGGAAGCTTTCACCTGGCTGCACTTTGAAGGGACGAGTTCTAATGAAGGAGCTAGAGAGGAGCTCCATTTACAACTTGGGACAAAAGATTCTGGCCACATGGCCTGACAGATAACACAGCTAGAAACCAGCGGGGCACCCTAGGACAGCTCAACCCCAGTTCAGCTCTAAACTCCAGCCCCATCATGTTCCATTCTCTGGAGGACTTACACAGTGTTCGAGAGGGCACATTCAGTGGTGAAATAAACATCATCCCAGCAGGGAGCAGCAAGAGGATATCCAGAACAGCATCAGGCTGGAACTGCTTTGGCCGAAAGTCAGAACCCTGAGGATAATCAGAAACAAAAACCCAAACTCCAGTTCCTAGGCCCCCAATAAGCAGACACTAAGAACAAACAAGCTTGCAGTATTTAGTACCTCTCTATCTCCTTTCCTTCTGCCAAACCAGACTAGCATTCTTCCTGGTTTTGGCTCAGGTCATGATCTCACGGTTTTAAGATCGAGCCCTGAATTCGGCTCCATGCTCAACAGGGAGTCTGCTTGTCCCTCTCTGTCTGTTCCTCCCCTGCTCAATCACATGCTCGTGCTCTCTAATAAATAAGTAAGTAAGTAAGTAAGTAAGTAAATAAAATCTTCAAAAAGAAAAAAAAAGATCTCATTGTAACAATATTTCCTGAGTTAAGAGTTTGTGAACTTTATACTTGAAAATAATTTCTGTGAGATATTAACTCCTTGGTCAACATTTTTTTCATTGACTGTCTTAAACATAATACTCTATTTTGATCTGTAACGAAGCATTGCTGTCAAAGAGCCTACTGATAACCTCATTTTCTTTTGTTTATAATTCACTGCTATTCCTGCCTAAATATCCCCTTCCTGAAATTTTTCTTTCTTGTTCTTAAAGGCCAGTAATTTTTTTCAAAATAGGTATTGAAATAGGCTTTTCTAGGTCAATATTCTCATATGAAGCATGTGGTATGCTCTTTTATTATGTAGTTTCATTTTTTAAAAATTTTTATTTCAGGATTATTTCTTGCAATTATATTTTTAGTACTAGTTACATTTCTTTTTTCGTTTTATTTCTTTTATATTATTTTTTTACAGTTTTGTATTAGTTCTAGGTGTACAGTATGGTGATTCAACAATTCCATACACCACCCAGTGCTCATCACAATAAATACACTCCTAATCTCCATCACCTATTTCAACCCTTCCACCTCCCCCTGGTAACCCTCAGTTTGCTCTCTATAATTAAGAGTCTGTTTCTTGGTTTGTCTCTCTCTTTTTTCCCATTGCTCATTTGTTTTGTTTCTGAAATTCCACATATGAGTGACATCACATGGTATTTGTCTTTCTCTGATTGAGTTATTTAGCTTAGCATTGTACTCTTAGTTCCATCCATGTGATTGCAAATGGCAAGATTTCATTCTTTTTTATGGCTGAATCATATGCCATTGTGGAGATATACGTGTGTGTGTGTGTATTTATATATATGTATCATCTTCTTTATCCATTTATCTGTCGAGGGACACTTGGGGTGCTTCCGTATCTTGGCTATTGTATATAATGGTACAATAAACATAGAGGTGCATGTAGCCCTTTGAATTAGTATTTTTGTATTTGGTTAAATACTCAGTAGTGCAATTCCTGGATTGTAGGGTAACTCTGTTTTTAACTTCTTGAGGAACCTTCATACTGTTTTCCACAGTGGCTGCACCAGTTTGCATTCCCACCAACAATGCATGAGGGTTCCTTTTTCTCCACATCCTTGCCAACACCTGTTGTTTCATGTGTTGTTGATTTTAGCCATTTTGACATGCGTGAGGTGATATCTCATTGTCGTTTTAATTTGCATTTACCTGATGATGAGTGATGTTGAGCATCTTTTCATGTTATCTTCTGGCCACCTGTATTTCTTCTTTGGAGAAATGTCTGTTAATATCTTCTGCCCATTTTAATAGGATTAATTGTTTTTTGGGTGTTGAGACAAGTTCTTTATGTTTTGGATACTAACCCTTTATTGGCTATGTCATTTGCAAATATCTTCTCTTATTCAGTAGGTTGCCTTTTAGTTTTGTTGATTGTTTCCTTCATTGTACAGAAGCTTTTTATTTTGATGTCGTCCCAGTAGTTTATTTTTGCTTTTGTTTGTCTTACCTCAGGAGACATTTCTAGAAAAAAGTTGTTTCGGTTAGTTTCAAAGAGGTTACTACCTGTGCTCTCTTCTAGGATTTTCATGGTTTCTTGTCTCACGTTTAGATCTTTAATCCATTTTGAATTTCTTGTTGTGTATGGTGTAATAAAGTGGTCCAGTTCCTGTCTTTTGCATGTTCCGGTTTTCCCAGCATCATTTGTTGAAGAGACTGCCTTTTCCCATTGGATATTCTTTCCTACTTCGTTGAAGATTAATTGACCATATAGTTGTGGGCTAATTGATGGGTTTTCTATTCTGTTCTATGGATGTGTCTATTTTTGTGCCAGTGCCATACTGTTTTGATTACTACACCTTTGTAATATGTATAATGTTACTTTTAAATTTAAATTCTAGGCAAATCGTTATTTTTCTTATAAATTTAAAGTGAATTAAACAGTATATATTACTTATTAATGGGGAAAGGTTGAGATTTGTCTTTATACATAATGAATATATTATTAATATTGTATTAAATGAACTTTACCATAAAATCTTTAATAATATATTGATCTCAAATGAATGCTTTATTTTAAATCCCTTGTCATATACCATGCAAAGAGGATGAAATGACTACAGGATTTCCTAAGGGGTTTCCAGTGATTATACATGATGGTGTAAAAAGGGTTTCTGAGTAAAAAATGAATACACAATGCTAGGCTGAAAGATTCCTGAAGGCCCCTCTGTAGAGCCTACAGTTCTCAGTTATCTCTTGAACAGAGCAGATTTAGAAATACAAAAATGGATAGGAAGAAAAGATTACTTAGGAAGTGTAAACAAGACACTCCACTGGAGCTCAGTAAGTACAGAAGGCCTCATTTAGCTGAAAAAGAGTGAGGTTTCAGTTCTCAGACACAGTCTGCATCGTAAGATAACATGCTTGTTGGCAGCAGCAGAACTGTTGGTTTTTGAAGAAATATATACAAAATACATATTTATTAGTCACTTTGATTAAAAACAAAACTAATCTAAATGTCTGTTTTTCTATTCACAATGGTCCTCTTAATGTCTTGCCAAAAATATGCCCCCGCTCTCCATGCTTAGCAAGTTGAATCGGAGGTGGTTTACATCTTGAGTACTTCACAATTAACTGCTTTGGTTAGTCTTGGCAAATTACATAACCAAATTGTTGATCTGTTTTCTAATGGCTCTGCAAAATGAGGCTGAAAAAATGCATACAAAGTAAATTGCCGCTGGAATTGCAGGGTACCCACGTTCTCTTTGTGTTGAGGAGGGAAGTGATTACATCACTCTTTGGAATCATTCTATTTCAATAAACTTTTTGACCATAGGTCCGATTAGAGGTTAGTACGTGGGACCTATATGCTGCTGTGTGCTGAGCTGAGTAAACTACTTAATAGCGTCATTGGAGCTTTCCGGCAATGATTTCCCACATTTCAGTCTTTCTCCACTCTGGAACAAGGCTCCTTGGAGAAGGGAGACCCAGGGTTTAATCTGAATGAAGACGGAATTAACCAGTCATCATTCCGAGTAATCCTAGGACACAGGGAAGATAGAGCTGTGCTCCCACAAAGGTAGCAGTTGAGGAATTGGGACTTCAGTACCAAAGATTCTGGAGCTAAGCAGGTGGGGAGGGAGGAAGGCAGGAAGGAAAGAAGGAAGGATAGATGGATTAAGAAAACTAAGAGCTTGCGAATTCAAAAAGCTTCCCTCTTCTTCCTCTACACAGGGGACGCAGAGATTCAGGTAAACTCTTCCTCTCCTGTAGTTGTGTTCTTTTGTTCTAAGGAATGTAATGGTTATTTATTTATTTCCTTAAATGTAAGTTCTTTCATTTTGCCTGCTACAGCTGAGTGACCTCAGGCTATTTAGCTTGAAAACCAAAGGATTTGGTCTTTTGAAAAGCATTAGCATCAGAAAGGAAGGTTGCCTGGTGTGCTGGTGAAGGTAACCTTGCAGAAAGAGGCTGAGCTGGTGGTGAGAGCGTTTCGCAGTGCTGGAGAGTGTTTGTTTCATTGTTGAGCAATAAATCAATAAAGCCATGCTCTCCAGTATTGCTGCATATGAAGTTCTCTTTCTTGGTTTGGAGTAAAGTCTTTTGCAAGTGCCTGTGGCTTCTTCATGGTTGTCAGTAAATGGATACCTTCTACTTCTGTAGTAATCACAACTTTTTCAAACTTTTCCTATCTTCAGACTCCCTATGGGGTGTGTAGGGGATGTGGTGGAAGAAAGAGTTCGGGCCAGAGGCAGGAGACTGGCCTTTGAGTACAATCACTATTCTTAATGGACTGTTCTTGAGTAGTTCCCCTTCCCTATGTGACCTCACCCTTATTAAGCTTTAAAATATGGTGCCTTGATTGTAATAGCCCTCACTTTTGTGTTTGCATTTATTAAGTACGAAAGCTCCTGCCTGTGATAGAAGTTGGCCTCAGGTGACTGGAGGGATAGAGTTATTCCAAGTCATCTGTCACTGCTGGAATGCTTTTTCATTAACAGCAGTTGTTTGCCTTTACCTTGAAAATACTTTGCAAACCCCAACTCATATAGGATCCTAGAGTATAGAAGAATCACCGTATTGGGCACTGATTTCTAGAATGGGCAAACCGAGATCCAGACAGGTAGCACGGCAGCCTTAATGTCTCATCCTGTAGTGACCTGCTGGTGAGGTAGGAAGCAGTCTCCTCTTTGAGGTTGCAGAAGAAAACTTAGCATTTCCCCAGGAATGATGACCTGGCCTTCTGTGCCTCCACTCTTTGTCCTTTCCCCACTCCCCTCCTCCTTTTCCTTTCACTTGGTCATTTATAAGCATTCTCCCAAATTTCGCAGCTCTAATAACATTATGAGTATTGTTCTTAACAGTGGTGGTGTATTTTGAAAATAAGGGGTATACAGAGATGAAGACATGGAAAGAGTTTTAATCCAGTGAGATTTGTATTTCAGGGTATATATAATTCTAAGAGAAGATTCCTCATTTTTTTTTTCCATGTGGTTTATTTTAGCCCTAATTATCTATTTTCCCTTTGCTCCTCAGACTCCTGGTAGACAAGCTCCCTGAAGAAAAAGTCCAGCTTATGGAGAGAAATTCCTTTGCTCAGAGAATGAAGAGATTGTAGTTTCCTGGAGTTGAGAGATCCATAAAGTAGCATTATTTTTCTTTCTTTATTTTTTTATAAAAGGTTTTATTTATTATTTATTTGACAGAGAGAGAAAGAGAGAGAGAATGCACACAATCAGGGAGGAAGGGCAGAGGGAGAGGGAGAAGCAGAGTCCCCACTGAGCAGGGAGCCTGATGTGGGACTGGATCCCAGAACCCTGGGATCATGACCTGAGCTGAAGGCAGATGCAGACAGAGCCACCCAGGCGCCCAAAGCATTATTTTTCATACAGGTATTCAACACCAGTGACCAATGCATGGATCTTTTCTGAATGAATACAAGCTCTGGGATGTCTCAGTGGAGTCTCAATGTTGGGGGACACCGTTGGGGGATCTGGTAGTTTCAAATCTCGATTAGCCAGGAAAACAGTACTGTGGTGAAAGCAGGCCAAGGAGGTGGATGCTGGTCCCTGCAACCACCTCCCCAGCAAGTGCATGGGATCAGTGTGGTATTCCTTAACTCACTCATCTGATCCCCATGGTTTGTGGAGCTCTATGCTGGCTCTCTCCCACAACTGGAGGCGCTGCATCAGTCAACAAAACGGACCTCCTCTTCTCTTGGGACTTCGTTCTAGCGGGAGAACTTTGGTCACTTGCATATATATATATATATATATATATATATATATACACACACACACACACACACACAGTCTAAAACAGGATGTACTCTAAATGGTTACTGAACACCTCGATGAAAAGCACTGGGCAAGGAAAACAGGATCTCTGTCCCCCATGTTATCAGCATGTTTCACAAATAAGGGGTAGAGGATCAAAAAAGCCATCCTCTGGGTATGTGTTAGTTTTCCTTCTACTTCCTTGATGGGGTATAATTGGTTAATAATTTGGAATGGGTCAGGGTGGCAAGTAGCGAACCATACATGTTCAACAGGTGACATGAAATGATGGGAAAACTATGAAGTCGTCGTCCTCGTACATTTTGTTGTTGTTGTTGCCTGAGATTTTAGGCAATGAGGAACCGTTTGTGCTTTAACTCACGCTGTTTAAAAAAGTCTTTGTAAACTGCTTTAATCCTGTGTTCAGTAAGTGTAATAGTGTGAATCGTCATTTTAACAGCTCCAGCAACAAACATTGATTCATTTCATACCCTGTGCAAAGTGTTGCTGATACAAAAATAACAAAGAAACGATCCCTAGCCCTAAGGGCTTATAATAGGAGGGTTTGGAAGTATTGTGGAAATCTGCTTCTGAAAGTCTTTTTTTTTTTTTTGGAAAGTTCTGTAGGTGTAGGAGATAGGGAAACTGAGCTCTGAATATGAACCACCCAGGATGTATCCAGGGCATCCTGCAGTAGATTTCTACTATAAACATGTAACTATTGTCACTTATCATTTCTAATCAAGTTTCTATAAAAATGAGATTCTGAGAATATGAGGGTTATGGAAACACTGGATTTGCTTATATTAGTGTTTTCTGAACTTTATTCAGTGGGAGAATGTTGACAGTTTTGGGGAGGGAGAGAAAGTGGGAGGAGAGAAGGCTTTTCCACATCAAGTGAGTTTGGCAAACATTGGGCCAAAGGAAGGAAGCAGGAGTTTTAATGTGTGATTTTCCATAATCTTTAATTTGCTGATATGCATTGTGAATCTCTAACATGGGTTTTAGCAGTAGTTTCCAAATCTGGCATTTTAATCACAAATTCCCAAGCTCCACAGACTCACTGAATCATAATTTGGGGAGGTAGGAACTGGGGATTTTCACTTAAAACACATTTGGGAGACTACCTTTAGGCAGGGAATTCCTCTGTTCCAAGAGTGGTCTGAGGCAACTTTGAAGTGCAGGATGCAGCCCTCCCCAGCTTATTTAATACCAGAACTCCTTTTATCCAAGAAATACATGTTGACATTTATGGAACTAACAGTTTAGAAAATGCTGGCCCATGCATTCTCTTACTAAAGGCTGAAAGAAAAAAAGGAACCTTTGCAAGTTTGTTGGTTTGGGACTTTCCTTTGAGTTGTGTGTTTCGCTTGTAGTGGTAGTTCTGATAGCACTAAAGATCAAGCCCGTTTTCGGAACCCTCATTGATGGGTTATTTATTATTTTTTCAAGTGGTACCTATTTCATTATATTATCCTTAGACTTGTTTTGTTTTGTTTTACAAGAGACATTCCCATAGAGGTTGAATGCAACACGTTGTAGTAAACTTTGTTCTGTCCTCTCACTTTGCTAGGGCATAATTCATTTATAAAAACCAAGCCCCCAGAGATAGGACACTTGGTAATTAAGGAGTATTCGCTAGTCTTTTTATTTATTTATTTAATACAGATAGAGACAGCCTGCGAGAGAGGGAACACAAGCAGGGGGAGTGGGAGAGGAAAAGGCAGGCTCATAGCGGAGGAGCCTGATGTGGGGCTCGATCCCATAACGCTGGGATCACGCCCTGAACCGAAGGCAGACGCTTAACCGCTGTGCTACCCAGGTGCCCCTCGCTAGTCTTGGCATTAAATAAACGCGTCTTCAAAGAGAAGAGAGAGTGGAGTATCTCATTCTTAAAAAATTCTTGATTGTTTTGGGACTAGATTCTAGATGGTGAATTTATTCTGCTGCGGGGGTTACAGTGGCACAATTAAAGTGATAAGAGTAGACAAATATAACATGAAAAATACTAGTCCTGAAAAGAAGATAATTTTTCTGAAAAAAAAAAAAAGTGGGATAGCCCTCCACAGAGGTTTACTTTCGCTTCCTACAGGCCTGATGTGATGTCATGTTTGAGATGGTGGCTCTGGAGCGCGTTGCTCCCTGCAAACTTCCGGGTGCTGTGTGGACAGCCGCCGCGGCACGGGGTGTGGCTGTGTGTGGAGTGGTGCTGAGAAGCTCCAGTGGTCCCCCTCGTCACAGGCATTAGGATCAGACTAAACCTAAGTACAACCTGCTTTTCATTTTGAGTGATCTTCTGTGTGGGAAACTTTTTAGTAAACCCACATTAGAGTTTCGGTTCACTTCCTCCCAAGACACTGTAAACCAGATTACCACTTTTGTTCAAGGGACTGGACCTCTGAGATTATAGGTGGATGAAAGGGCTGTGAAAATTTCTGTACAGTCATCAGAAACCTTAATTGCTAACGTGCGGATTCAGGCTAAATGTAGGCCTTGTCTTCAGGCCCGAGGAAACCACGGGAATGTCAGATAATACGGTGCAGTAAGAGTACGTGTACGGTGGCCTCTAACCTGTGTCGCCATGATTATAATGGACCTAAAGATCCTCTGAAGGAAAGACCAATTATCTCCGACAGTCCTGCAGGCTGGATCTCTGGGTAGGTTAGACGGAGGCCCGCACTGAAGACTGCCACCAGGAATTTGAAGATGATACTCGCAGAGATATTTTAGGAACCAGGACCTTTAATCTGATAACATTTAAAACCCATTTCAAGCATGTTAGGTAAATTATGTCAAGGCTCTGGGGAGGTGTCTCTGGCATCTGAACGTTGTCTGGGGATTGTTGTCTGACATTTGGGGCAGGTGAGAGTCCTACACCTCGTGAAGTCATTAAGGTACAGTGATGACAGGCTTGACTTGATCCTTCTGATTTGCCTGCCAGCCTTGACAGCTCCAAACAGTTGTAGGGACCTGAAGACACTTCTTCTCTGGCTCCTTGTAGCACAAACAGTGGAAATACCCTGCTCCCTGTGGCTGACGCTGCATGAAAGAAATTTTTGCTGAGGAAAGGTGGAAGGCCCTCAGGTTGATGGCTGCACTTGTTAGAAGCCTGGGCCCTATTATCCATGACTCCCTAGGTGTACAGAATGGGTATAATTCCTTTACTTTTTCTTCTTCTTTTTTTCCTTCCTCTTTTTACTTGTGCTTTAATTGAAGGCAAACATTTATCTCATTCTGACAGGTAACTCCGTATCTTAGCTCTCATTTGACATGTGGCTAAAATGGTGCTTTTGGAATGCAGGACTATGGTGTGTCTGCAGCAGCTCGAGTCACATAGATTAAGGGTCATTCTTTATTTGTGGGGATGTGGACATTTCTTCTGTGCATGCCTAAGCCATTGTAACTTAGGGTCTGGCTTCCGAGCCATATCCATAGTTGGCAAAATAGTTCATTTATTTATTTAAAAATTTTTAAAAGATTTATTTATTTCAGAGAGAGAGAGAGTGTGTGCGCGCACTCGCGGAGAGGCAGAGGAAGAGGGAGATGGGAGAATGCTGGAGCAGACTCCTCACTGAGTGCACAGCCAAATTTGGGGCTCAGTCCCAGGACCCTGAGATCATGACCTGAGCTGAAATCAAGAGCCAGCTGCTTAACTGACTGAGCCACCCAGGAGCCCTGGCAAAAGAGTTTAAAACAGATGGTGCTTCTCGAATGGGCAACATAATATCACTCTGATCACTGAGCACAGGGGTCACACAGGGTCCATCGTAACTATGTGATTTAGAACAAGTAATTTAGCTTCTAAGCCTCAGTTTCCCCCTCGGCCCATCTGAGAAAGCTGGCTAGTTAAACCTACCCTATAGGGTTAGCTGAAGATGGAATGAGACAGTGATTTAAAACACCAGTGTCAGATATATAATAAGTACTTTATAAATGATACCATAATTAATTATTGGAATTAACTGCACTAACTAACCTAAAGTGTGTGTATTTTCTATCTTCTTGGAGAAGAGGGGTCTTTTATTGACAGCCTTTGTGGTAAATGATACGGATATGAACGTAGACTAGAATTTCTGAATTAATGCATCTGCTCTCAGGAAATTGTCCTATGTTGCTGGCTATGACTGAAAACAGAATAAAGAGGGGCCCTGGGTGACTCAGTCGGTCAAGCGTCTGCCTTTCGGCTCAGGTCCAGATCCTGATCCTGGGATCTCCCTGCTCAGTGGGGAGTCTGCTTCTCCCTTTCCCTCTGATCCTCTCTCCTGCTAGTGCTCTCACTGGCCCTCTCTCTCTCTCTCTCAAATGAATAAATAAAAAAATCTTAAAAAAAAAAGAAACAGAATAAAAAGATTGGCACTTGTCACATAAGCAAGGTTTAAATTACCAGAGTGCTCACATTCTTAAGTCTTTGATATTCCTTAACTTCTCTTTTTCACTTTGGCTCTATTATATATATTTATATATAAATATTTTATATATTTATATATTATATTTATATAGTATATATTATACATTATACATTTATGCCTCATTTTGTAAGAAGATAGAAAATGTTTGTATTGCTTAGAAATGCATTTGGCAACGAATAATAGAAAATGCAGTTACGACATCTTAAGCAGATAGAGATTTCTCATTCTACTTTAACAATTGTCCAGAGATGGGAAGTTGCTACTTTTGATTCAGGGCCTCAGCAGTATTAGGGCTAATGTTTCTGTGATTTTTGTACATTTCCCTCATTTTTTCTCCCACACAGTTGAAAATGGCTACTGCATTCCAGATACCACAGCCCCATTCAAGGCAGGAGGAAGGAAAGCAGAGGGAAGGGCCATGCTTTCTGTTACCTCGTATCTGAAAAACAGAAAATTTCCCACCTTCCCCTCTGTCATCCATATTTCTGCTAGTTTCGTTGGCCTAAACCGAATCACATCTGCTGCAGAGGGGAACAACAGTTATCACCAGCTGGGGTTATGCACACACTATCGAAAGATATATAGTGGTATTTAAGTAGCAGTAGGATAATGAGTACTGAGTAGTTAAAAATAGTCACAATATTGTAGACCCCAGCTTAGTTTTTGTGCAGACTGCCTTCTGAATTAGAGAAAGTAAACGCCAGGGGAAATGGCTGATCCCAGTCTTTCCAGCCTTCCCTCATGTGAATTGAACATGCTTAATGTCTGTATTATTTATTTGGTGTGATGGGCAAAAAGGAAACGTTTGAACCAGCGAATTGCCTTGCCCCAGTCTCCATCCTTGGCCTCAGGATGGTTTCTCTTGCCTTCATCACATCTGTCAGGGTGGCTATAGTTGGTGCACCCCTCCCCACCTTCCCCCCTACTCTTACTTCATCAGAAACTGGAACCTTATTTCCTCTTGGCTTATTTACTCCCAAGACTCACTTAGAAATAGGGACCTATATTGACTCAATTAATATCTAGATTCATGAGTCAAAGTTGAATAATTCTCTAATATTTTTATGGACTAAAGCTTTCTTCAAATCTGCATGTACTAGCCCCAGTACAAAGTAGCTGCTTTATTATCCTGATACTGCATTTGAAAAGCAAACTGAAAGTTCACTTTCCTTGATTCAGTCATTGTTCAAGTTGAAATAGGCCTCACCAAAACTTGCAGATATCCTTTGTGCAGTGCAGATAGCTTTCCAATAATATTTATGTAAAGATACGGAGTTGCTTTTGCTTATCATGCAGCTTGCTACTGACTTTTTCTTTTCTGCATAAAAAGAAAAAAAATAAGACTTCTGTAGGCTTCCTATTAAAAGGCACCTAGGCTGAATGGAAGATTTCCTTTTATTAGCATTTTTTTCTACTTGCAAAGCCAGGAGTCAAAAGCACAGAATCAGAGAATTCAAGTTTCTTTATAGTTGAAGCAGAGGGAAGCAGGGAATGGACAGAAATAGGTCACATTGTGTTTGCAAGACCAACACAATGAGGAATTTCTTGGAGTGGTCAGACTTTGATGGATTCTTCTTTGGGGGAAGAATGTTTTGGAAAAGTCAGAAGCCAAGATATGTAATGTATGGCAGCCTACAAAACACTTGTTTTCCCAGTAAAAGGAAATTATTTGGAATTTTTAAAAATCACTTGTCAAAAAGAGCCAAGTGGCTTTTCCCAATATATTAGAAGGTGGGTTGAACATGTCTCTGTAATCGCACGCAGCCCTTGAGTGATTTTCAGCCATCACGAGCTCCCACCTGCTCAGGACAGGGAAACAGCAGCGGTGTCCTCAGCCCAGAGCTTCGGGTCCTAGCCACCGGTTTTGCCAGCTACTTTACCCAGCCATTTGGCAGTGACTGAGGAAGTCACTGCACTTGGAAGTTTTCACCAATAAAACAATGGGGCTGTTCTGTCTCTTCAGCTTCTAAAACCAGGGTTTGCTTTCTCTGTGGGATGTGAGGTTTCAGGATAATCTGGGAATTCTTGGGTTATTGCTCTGGCCCTAAACAGATAGTAAAAACAGGGAGAGAAACAGTGGAAGCTTCCTTGGGTCCCTTGTCTCTACCTTTCTTTTCTTCTTTCCCACAGGAGGATAGGGCAGTACCTGGGAAGGCATGATTCTCAATCTTCCATAGTCTCAGTGTGCCATGGCCTCCAGTTCCTGTCTTGTTCTTGCTGTTTCTCTATCTGGGATTTAGGACATTGTTCCCTCTCCCTTTCTTCTCAGGTCTGCCCAGAGATGAAGGGCTTTGAACTCCTTTAAGGCACCCAGGCATGCCCTCCTGCTGTGAAATGCCACTCCCCCGCCCCTTCCAGCTTCACTCTCTGGACACAAAGCCAAAGTCAGCTAGCTGCCAGATTATTTGATGAAAGTGGTGGACGTTAGGTTGTCAGATGGTGCTGAACTTCAGCAGGGGTATTTACCTTTTATTTATTTATTTTTTAAAGATTTTATTTATTTCTTTATTTGAGGGCAAGAGAGAGAGCAAGCAGGGGGGTGAGGGGTAGAAGGAGAGGGATGGGGAGAAGCAGAGTCTCTGCTGAGTAGGGAGCGGGATATGGGGCTCAATCCCAGGACCCCAAGATCATGACCTGAGCAGAAGGCAGACGCTTAACTGACTGAGCCATCAAGGCACCCCAGTATTTGCCTTTTATTTATTTATTTATTTGACAGAGAAAGAGACAGCCAGCGAGAGAGGAAACACAAGCAGGGGGAGTGGGAGAGAAAGAAGCAGGCTTCTAGCAGAGGAGCCTGATGTGGGACTCGATCCCAGAACGCCATGATCACGCCCTGAGCCGAAGGCAGACGCTTAACGACTGTGCTACCCAGGCGCCCCCAGTATTTGCCTTTTTAAAGAGCCTCATGTTTCCCTGAAAAGGATCTCCAGTTGGGATATTTGGAAGAAATGAGAATAATACCCTGTAGTATAATGCTAAGTGAAATAAGTCGGTCAGAGAAAGACTAATACTGTGTGATTTCAGTCAGATGTGAAATTTAAGAAACAAAACAAAGGGAAAAGAGACACCCCTCCCCCCTAGATTCTTAACTGTAGAGAACAAACTGATGGATGGGGGATGGGTGAAATAGAAGATAGGGATTCAGAGTACATTTATCGTGATGAGCACTGAGTAATGTATAGAATTGCTGAGTCACTGTATTGTACACCCGAGCCTAATATTACACTGTATGTTAATTATACTTGAATTATAAAAAAAGGAAAAGAGTTAATGCTTTGTCCACTGCAAAGCCTTTCACATTCATCATCACTTTTATCATAATCCTCATACCCCTTTGGGATTTTATCTATTTCATTTTAACCATTGAGACTCAGAGAAGTTAAGCAGAAATTGTTCAAAGTCATCCGGCTACAAAGTGAAAAATCAAGAACTTGCACCAAGTCTTCCCATCTAGGGCTCTGGTTTCTGTAGGAGCCACCTCTTCACATGCTCTACTTCCTACTCCTCATCTTCTTTTTCCCTGTTGAGTCAAGCGTACTAACCCCAGGACCACTATGAATTTCATAGATGTACTGACTTTAGAAGATGACTACTGACTTAGACTTGGCTCAACTATATGTAGGCTCAGCTTGGCAGCTGTAAAATATCTGTGACCATCTGCCTTTTTTGGCTTTCCCCATCTTTTAAAAGTGGATTCAGTGAAGACAGGTGTAGAACTGTATGGCGGAGAGAAGTGAGGATATCTTATACCATGACCTGGTTAGTTGTCCACCTGCTGACAGTATTTAATGTGACAAAGGACAGTTCGGTGGGGTGGTGCAGGACCAGCACCTGTCTTCATGCTTTAGAAGACTGTGTTTAAATCACCAGGTCATAAATGACAATTCTTCATTCTTCAAATAGTATTCTTCAAACGATTCTTTATTCTTCAAACAACAGAGAATAGAAAATAAAATGTAAAATCTCTTTCTTATCCTATTTGGGTCCCTCTCTTTTGGATTACTTTTGAGTGCATAATCTTCTGGATCTTTTTCTCTACCATGCAGATGTATGTATGTATATACATATTTTAAATAACAAATTCTTGTTGCTTTAAAAAAAAAAACTTGCCCTGTTGGTAAAACGAGACTTACTTGATTCTTCTTAATGGGTACCTGATGTTCATTGGATGCACTTACCAAAAGGCATTTACCTTTTCTTTACTGAAGAACATTTAGGCTGTCTTCAGTTCATCACTATTATAAATAATCTTGTAAAAATATTATGAGGGACGCCTGGGTGGCTCAGTCAGTTAAGTGTCCAACACTTGGTGTCGGCTCAGGTCATGATCTGTGGTAGTGAGATCAAGCCCTGTGTTGGGCTCCATGCTCGGCATGGAGTCTGCTTGAGATTCTCTCTCCCTTTCCATCTGCCTCTCTAGCTCGTGATCGCTCTCTCTAAAATAAATAAATCTTTAAAGAATAAAAGTATGAAAGTATTTATGTAGGTATCGAAGAAGTGAAATTGCAGGGTCAAAGACTATGTCCCATTAAAATTTTAATAAGAGCTGCTCAGTTATCCTCCAAAACTATCATTTTTCTACCAGCAGTGTTTGAGTGTGCCCAATTCCCCTCACTGTCACCAGCACTGAGGTGTATGAGCCTGTTTCGCTTTTGCCAATTTTATAAACAAAAATAGGCTCACTCTTCAATATATGTTTTCCCGGTCATGTGAAGGTTGTACATCTCTTTTATAGGTTTTTTTTTTTTTTAAGGTATTTGTTTTCCTCTTAGTGGTAAGAGTTCTTCCTTAGTCTTAATTTTATTTATAGCATCTTTTGCTGCTCAGAGGATTTGAATTTTTATGTGGTCAAATATGTTCACCTTTTTTTTTTTTTTATGGCTTCTAAGCATTGAATCATCTTTAAGGAAGATTTCTCCCTGCCAAGGTGATAGATAAAGTATTTTTTCTAAGACTTTTAAAGTTTTTGTTTTTTAAACTTTTGTTTGTTAGATTCCTGATTCATGTATGACTCTAGGGAGACTTCTAATTTAACTCTGAAGTGCTATAACAGGACTATTTTAGGGAAGAAACTAAGATACAAAATTCACCAGAAAACCAAGTGAACTCCTGGTGGCCCAGGATCTGGAGAACCATTCAAGGGGGAGTTGGGGATCCAAATTGCCCAGTGCTGGAATCCCCTGATACTAGCTCCCCACTGAGATCTCAAGAAGCTGTAGACTATATGCTGCCCCTATTTTAAATCCATCAAGGCATATTTTTGTACTAGTCCATGGGTTTCATGATTAAAGGGAGATAAGTCAGTTATTTGAATTGGTTCCTTTGAAGACAGTGCAAAAGAACAGCCTTCATGGCCAAGAAGATGCTTGCCAGAGGAAACTCTTTGAGATGAAAGAGAAAGTTGAGTGGAGTACTGCATTTAGGCTGGGTTGCAGAATTTCTATTTCATTTCACATGGAAGAGAATCCCTCCAATAAGTAGATGCATTGTTGACCATGCAGAATGGGAAGCCAGCTGAATTCATGGAAAATGTGTACAAGTAATGTGAGTGCCTAGTTGCTTAGGGAACATACATAGACGACTGGCTTAGAGGATTGTTTGTAGAGGTAATGGGGTCAGGAAGAAATTCACGTGTCAGGAGTTTATCCTCAGCAGGGCTTTCTTAAAAATACAGAAACCAGATCTTAGGTTAGGATGGTGGGCTGCAAAGTAGTTGAAGGTCATTTGTGATATTTTGATCTATTTTGAGTCCCGTTCTCCTTGAGATACCTTTAGATCCATGAAAGAGAACAGAAAAGGATATTGGGATGTGATAGACGTGGTCATCCCAAAGGTCAGAGGTGAGCAGGGAGAAACCCGAGACTGTCACCTTGCCTCTGTTGGAGTGGAACAGCCACACACGGATGTGTGGTACGTCACAAAAGGGCACGCAAAAGTTTTCTTAAGTGAAATTTCCCAAGATTAAATTTTCACTTAACCAATTATGATGTGAACTAAAATCTTTGAAGAGAACGTAACTTCCTTCATGAATTAATGCTTGTCTTTTCTGTCTTGAAGCATAGTGGAGTTATTTTGTTTGGTGTCTATAATAATTGTGGCCATTCTGAGGCAAGAACCCGGGATGGTGAGTCCTTGCTCAGGGCCCAATGGGCTCACTGATTTGCCCAAGTCACTTAACCTCTCCTGAGCCTCAGCTTCCCCACCTTAAAAGGAGAAATAATACCAGCTTCAGAGAGTTGCTGTGGAGAAACAGCTGGAAATCCCTGTGCAGAGGGAGAGGTTATAAAACATAGCTAGGCTGTAAATGGCTGTGAACTGTTTTTGGACATCCTTCTGATACAGGTCAGGTTTCTTCTCATGTCAGTAAAATATTTCTCTTGACTCATTGCACCCTGAAGCATTTGACATTATAAATACATTTTAAAGACACGTGACATTAGAAGGGAAATTTGAATTGTCTGTTCTGTGCTGTGGAGGAGGGTGTGGTGAATTCAGCTTTCTAGGGCCAAGTTCCCATTGTCTACTTTTGTTTATCCTTCAGTGTCCAGCTGGCTTAGTGTGTGTCCATAGAGGACACTGAAGAGAGGTTTAGTGAAGGTCACAGAGCATCACTACACTCTGCTCCAGATTCTACCCGCAACAGGAGAGTTGAGGTATAGGTATCCCTGTTGGAGCTCAAATGAAAATGCTAGAATTCCAGAGAGATTGTCAAGTAGTCTCCCACCATCTCTCATTTGGGGAGATGAAGGGCTAGTTAGGGACAGTCCTAGAGCATCCGTCCACACGTTGGTGCAGTCTCAGCAACTTACCACAAAGGCCTGTGACTCTTCGTCTGCTCCAGAGCCTGCATTTCCAAACACTAGACCTTGGAGAACTATGGGAAATAGGATCTTTGCAGGCAGTTTCTGAATGGGTACTAGTCTTTTTGCTTTCATACATCCTTAAGAATTATTCGTACCTAACACAATCTTGACAGTTAAAACTTCAAGCCATCTGAGCCCTCGAGGATTCAGGGAGTTGCTGGGGATGGAAAACTGCCTGTTTGCTAACTTGTTTTAACTTCAGCCTCGGGAAGTTGGGGGCCAGACTGAATTCTTCCTGCTGTGCTTCTGTTGCTGGGCACCTATCTTTCTTTGTTTCTTGTCTGAGACAGTAAACAGAGGGTAATGGTTGCACAAGCATCCAGTTCTTTGTGATAGCCTGGGAGCTTCATGCAAGGAGTTCTCAACAGGTTGCAAAAGGGAGACTATTGTTGAATGCAAAAAAAACCCACCCAAACCCCACAAAAAAACAAAAAAACCCAAACACACAGAAAAGCAAAACAAAAAAACCCACAAAAAACAAATAAAGAACAACAACAAAATAAACCCTATGAAAAACAAAAACCTTTCCGGTTCCAGCTTGTTAGTTTTTTCCAACCCTTTGTGAGCCTTACCTATCAGTGAGTCGGAACCTTGACCGTTTCTGCAGTAATTAAACTGCTGGGTAGGATTGAAACTTGTACGCTTGGTGATTTTGTAGGCAGTTCTCACCTGTACTTAATAAACTTCAGCTTCATTTGAACATATTTTTCACAATTGCTAGACATCAGACATGTTCTGAAAGTCATACATTAGAATAGCTTTGTACTTTAAGTGTTTTAGAGCAAAGGTTGAAAATTCTCGGCATGAGAAGAAAACTAACAGCCAAACCCAAAAGCAGTTGTCATGCAGTGGAAGGAGAACTGAAGGAGGAAACAGTTGAAGATCTGAATTCTTTTCCTAGAGACTACTTAGGACCTTCCGCTGCCCCAAACATGGAAAAATTATGGTGTACTTCCTGTCTGTAAAGCGCAATAGAATGCAGTTTTTCGGAAATCTCACAAGACTCCATGTATGTTGAAATTAAAATGAGTATTTCTAGATTGTATGATTGCACAACTGGGCATGAATTCATGGAAGCTGCTCTCTCCCCTTCTCTGCTTTGTTGATGTCCTGATAATTGCCAGTCGGCCTGTGGGGGAATCTACAGCTGTCTTGGCTCTGTTGCCCTCTGGCTTTTGACTCTGGGCAAGACATTTCTCTTGTCCTTGGCTTCCTTATCGGTACAATGCCAGAGAGCTTATGCATTAAATTGTAGGGTGTTTTCGGATACATGATTTCATAATAGTTCCGTGAGATAGGTGAAGAGAATAAAATCAAAGAGTAGAGAAACCTTTTTTTTTTAAATTGAGGTATGATTGACCTCTAACATTGCATTAGTTTCAGGTGTACAACATGATGATTTGATGATTTGTGTACACTGTGAACTGATCACCAGAAGTCTAGTTACCGTCAGTAACTATACAGTTTCAATTTTTTTTTGCTTATGATGAGAACTTTTAGGATTTACTCTCCGGGCAACTTTAAGGTATGCACTACAGTATTTTTTTTTTTTTTAAAGATTTTATTTATTTATTTGACAGAGAGAGACAGCCAGTGAGAGAGGGAACACAAGCAGGGGGAGTGGGAGAGGAAGAAGCAGGCTCCTAGCGGAGGAGCCTGATGTGGGGCTCGATCCTATAACGCCGGGATCACGCCCTGAGCCGAAGGCAGACGCTTAACCGCTGTGCCACCCAGGCGCCCCAGCTACAGTATTTTTGACTGTACTCATCATGCTGTTACATACCTGTGACTTACTTATTTTATAATTAGAAGTTTGTACCTCTTGATCCCCCTTCACTATTGTGCCCAGTCCCCATCCTTCCTCTGCTTTAGCAACTGCCGTTCTGTTCTCTCTACCTGTGAGTTTTATTTTAGTTTATTTGTTCATTTGTTTTGTTCCTTGGATTCCAAATATATGGTGTTTGTCTTTCTCTGTCTGACTCATTTTACTTAGTGTAATTCCCTCAACGTCCATCCATGTTGTCACAGATGACAAAATTTCATTCTCTTTTATGGCTGAGTAGTATTCCACTGTGTGTGTGTGTGTATCACATCTTTTTTATCCATTCATTCATCAGTGGACACTTATGGTGTTCCCATAGCTTGGCTATTATGATAATGAAGCAGTGAGCATAATGAACATATCTTTTTGAATTAGTGTTTTCATTTTCAGAACTGCCGGATTACATAGTTCTATTCTTAATTTTTTGAAGAACCACCTTACTGTTTTCCATTGTGGCTGCACCAATTTACATTCCCACCAACAGTGCAAAAGGATCCTGTTTTCTCCACATCCTTGCCAACACTTGTGATTTCTTGTCTTTTTGATGATAGCCCTTCTAACAGGTGTGAGGTGGTATCTCACTGTGGTTTTGAGTTGCATTTCCTGGTGATTAGCGATGTTGAACATCTTTTTACGTACTTACTGGGCAGCTGTATGTCTTCTTTGGAAAAACGTTTAGTTAGGTCCCCTGCCTCTTTTTTAATCGGATTATTTTGCTGTTGAGTTTTCCAGTTCTTATGTATTTCGGTTATTAACCCCTTACCATATGTATGATTTGCAAATGTTTTCTTTGACTCAGTAGGTTGCCTTTTAATTTTGTTGATGGTTTTCTTTGCTGTGCAGAAGATTTTTAGTTTGATGTAGAGAACACAGGCAATTAACTTGACATTGGTCTTGGTGATGATTTTTTTGGACCTGGCTCCAAAAACAAAGGCAACAAAAGCAAAAATAAACAAATGAGACTTGAAATGTGTTGTCCGGGGTCACAAGACGAGCAGGAGTACAACTTACATTTACTTTCCAAGTTCAGTTTCTTCAGCTCCACTGCTTTCCTGGGGTTTATGATAAGTAGTAAGGACATGACATTGGGTAATGGACAAAACTATGCAAATAAATGGAATACTTTAAGCCTCATTGTTATTTATTTGAGTAAATATTCATTTGAATGTTGCTATTATGCCTCCAAATGTGTAATTGTTTTATTATTGAGCACATTAGCACTTTTGGAAGGAAGGCTTTAAATATCTGATAAACATAGCAAATACTGAATAATGTGAAGTATTTTAATGAGTTTCCATTGACTTTAGTTTGCAAATTATGGTAATGTGGTAAAGGAAGGGATTTCTTGTTAGGGGGACTGACGGGAGTACAGCGGGTGCACGCGCGAGTGCGTGCATGCACGTGTGTGTGTAAAACATCTACAGCTACATTTACCAGCTCCTCAGATGTTGTTAATGAACACCATACACAGTTGTGTAAATAAATGTTAAGAAATAAAGCCTGTAATAAAGTACTTTTTCATGTCAAATAAAATGTATACTTAGCAGTGCTATTTGAGATAAGTTTTCAGCCTGTCTCGAGATGTTGTAGATCGTGAGTAATTTAACATTATTTAGCACTCCTGTTGCACAGTTAAACATTATCTATGGTTGAATGGATAATGAAATGCAGTGCACATAAGGTATGTTGTCTTTCTTCCCTTTTTTTTCTAAATGAGAGTTCCGCCGAAACCTCTCTAAGATATTAAAAGTCCTTCTCTGATCTGAATAAATATTTTCTTTTCAGGCAGGCCATATATTATAGTTTGTTTAACAAAATAAAAGCTTGTGGCAGAGGCATATGAAATGCAGAAAATGATAAAATAGCAGTGGACATTGCCCCCCAGGGCAGGTGCAGAGTGTTATTTTAGCAGTAAACCCCTCCTTATTAAAGTCTCTGTCACAGGGCTTTAGAAGCAGCTGATGTTCTTTTGAACCAAAGTGGCTGTAAAAACTACATCCTCACTTCTTTGCCTTCATCACAGGCTGAGATCCCCCAGTAGTGAGACGCTAACTTTCTTGTTTTCGGCTTCGTAAAATTCATAATACGATGAATACTAAGGGAATGAAAAACTGAATTTGAACTGTGCTTTAAAAAAATGGAATTTTCTACCCTTTATTTTTCAGACTCAATCATTTTTTAATTAGAGGATTAAATATAGTATTGAAATATAACAAGGGGATTGATAAATGGAAAAATAATACATTAAGCAATAATGTATATAGAAAATACTAAAGGTGGGATGAATTAACTTGACTAAAGGCCATTATCTTTTCTTAAGCTGACCTTTTCCTAGTTTGTTGTCCCATATCAGACCTCCCTGCCTCTTATCTACCTGTCCCCTCAATTATATCTCATAAGTGTTACCTACAAAGCTGTAATTTTCCTGACGCGGCCCATCCATCATGAAGCTTCCATGGTCAACAAAATAGGGCAGGGAGTGGGTTCCAGAATTACCCCTGAACAAAGTTCATGGTCTTCAGTTTGATATTTAAGGTTTAGAGACCTACCTTTAAAGCTTTATATACGTCTTTCCTCATTGTATCCTCGTGTTCCCTCCAGGCCGGCTGCTTGGGTCCCTGATTCAGTAGCCTCACGCTTTCCTACATCTGTGTTTTGCTTCCTTTGTTTCCTCTGGAGTTGGGACCAAAAAGATTCCAATCAGTCATTAGAATTCTTTCTGCCTTCTGTGAGCTACCGCGGATGAGTATATCATACCATGATGGGTGAGAGAGCCTGGGCTTTGAAGTTAGGCACACCCAGGTTGGAATTGTAGCTGTCCTAAGTGAGTGAAAACATGGGCAAGACCCTTGAACTCTTGAAACCTTAGTTTCCTTATCTGTAAAATGAACGTAGTGATACTTCATGAATTTATTGTGAATTAAATAAAATAATTTATGTAGAGCATATATGACCACAGTGCCTGGCATTTATTACACACTCAGTAAGATATTATTAAACTAGCCTCCTCTTCCATGATGTTTCTGTTTTCCTACACCCACACAGCAATTAGTGCCCCCTCTGCAGTCCCCTTACCCACTGTATCCTTACTCTGTATCACTTGCCATGTTCTATTCCTTTTGTGCCTTCAAGTTTGTCTATTCTAGGTGTTTCACAAATGTTGTTGAATTAAGTTGAGCTGCTGCACCAGTGTACTTAATAACAGTGGGGTTTAAATTATTATTAAAAAACGAGGAATTTTAGATAATTAATGATCCTTGGTCATGCCCCCAACTCAAGAATCATATATTTACAGTATAATAACTGCAAATCAAGCTGAAAATAAACAGAAGTGAGGGCCAGATACTTAAATTAGAAATAGGCGGGAGGTCTGTAGAGGTCAACTAGCTGATGGGAAGTCATTCAAGGTGGAAACATGTCAAGGGTGTTTGGACTTTGGCATCACTGGTCGGAGCTGCACCCTTTTGAAAGTCACAAGGTTTATTGTTCACAGCGATTTCTCTGTGTTTTAGATTCTCATTAAATCATATGGGCAGTGTTAACTTTCTATTAACCATAGCCGTTGGCGTACCGGAATCACTGATATTCTGTTAGAAGAGTCAAGCTATCAAGTAAGGAGGCAGGTGCCTGTGACCAAGAGAAGGTGTACTGAGTGCTCAGCGTTTGGCTGTCACTCTGCACCTCTCCTCCTTCTCTTTATCTGGATGTAGTTTCCCTCCAAATCCCCTTACCCGGTGGGAAGATTAGAGCCCCAAGTCCTAGAACATAATCAGAATTTTCCAGATTCCCACCTTGAAGCATCAAAGACGAGGAAAGCCATGAAAGTATCTTTCCAACTTTGTGATCAGACGATCACCCCCCTACTTCTACCTCATAAATGTATGTCCTCATGTAACGGTATTTTTTTCTCCACTGAGGCAGCAGCCAGATAGTTTTGAAGACAGGACAAGATGTCAGGAGTACTCCCCAGTTATATTTCACACACTTGAGCTATAAAGCATTAATACTCTTCCTAAAGGATCTCTTTAATCATGACCCTTTCCTGGTCCCTTTGTCCCTCAAAAACAGCGAAAAGGGAAAAAGCTTTCTAATTTTGCCCCCAGTTAAGTAGATTACAATTGGTAAGAGACTGAGGTTGAAAGTTGAGTTTCTTAGCAAAGTAGTTGACCAGGATTCCAGTATTTACACATTGCCTTTTCTTCTCCTTTTGAGTGACATCCTGCAGACCGGATGGAGAGTCGTAAGTTAAAGGAAGTAACACCATTTTATCTGGTAGATAGTGAGAACTGTCTTATGAATGCCCTATGACCTTGTCAGGACCCACTTTTAGCAGGATTCATTTTACACCCCAGCAGAAGAGGCTTCTCTGTTACCGATGATTTTCTTTCTCTCTTCGTTTTTTGATTTCAGTCATCTGTAGAGGGATTCCAGCGAGTGCTCTTGATAAAAGTGTGATTCTTTCTGTGAGTTAGGAGGGCACAGCCTATGTTCAAATAATGCCATTCATCTCTAGCTTATAATTCTTTCCTTGGTAGAATATGAAAACACCACCTTGAGGAGAAAAGATAGCGGCTTCCATTATGGAAAGACTTTGAAACTGCCCCAGGCGAGCATTTGTGAAACCTGTTCAGAGCTCCTCTCTTCTGTCAGTGAAGAGCTGACCCAGATAAGAATTGGTCACAATTAAATTAGGCTTATGTGAGGGAATGTCAAGCTGGAGGGACTGCCCTGTATGTTCACCATTTATTAGACCTGTGGAAATTCTTATCCTGAAGGGACTGTGTGCCAGGGTCTTGATGAACTCTGCATATATTAGAAAGGAGAAGCGCTTACCAGGGTAGAAGTCTGATGATGCCGCAGTGGGAGCATTAGACACAAAGCCATCTCTGTCATCTGCTTACTTCCAATATCCCCGAGAGTTACCTTTAGCCCATTTCCTCCCACCCTGTGTGCTGAGTCCATCCCTGGTTGATCTACATACTTGTTTTTGTTAAAAAAAAAAAAAAAAGAAGAAAGGCAAAAAGTCCCCGAATGTCTCCCTCCCCACTCAGACATTGAATGTATGCAAAATTCCCAAATGACTTGAAATTGAAGGTTTCACTCCTTGAAGTTTTTATTTAGGTTTAAGTAGTTGATTATGGTTTGCTTGACAGGCAGGGGAGTTTTGAAATCGATCGGATGATGGACAGAAGGTGATGTATTGGAGTTATTGTGTACTTCCTGGAGCCTGAGTAAGGTAATTGTTCACAGTTATGTAGTCTGCAAAAACTGCTCCGTCACCCTCCAAAACACTCGTGGCTTCGCTGAAAATCTCAAAGGTTCTGCATTCTATGCCACTATATAAATCTGATATAAAAAACCCAAAAGCCCTGACCTTGAAGAAGGCCAATGTTTTTTTTTTAATATTTTATTTTAAATTGTGATAAAGAACATGTAACATAAAATTTACCATTTTATCCATTTTTAAGTGTAGTGTTCAGTAGTGTTCAGTAGTGTTAAGTTCAGTAATGTTCAGTATATTCACACTGTTTTCCAACTGTAGACTAATGCTTTGGGGGTGGTCCTAGTGCAGAATCCAGTGGACGCACTGTACCATGTAACTTGTGAATATGTGATAGAAAAAAAGTGGTTTGGAAATGAAATTAAAGTTGAATCAATGGAGAAGGAAGAAGTAGCTAGAGCAAGAAAACCATTCCAAAATCTCGTCCAAAATGAGACAGACACAAAGTTTCCAAAGAGGATTGATATGTGTTGAATCATACGGGAAATGTGCCATATAATCTGTACATGAGCTGTGAAGGGCAAAACTATACAAATTTATTCATTTGCCTCACTTTTACTTAGTGGAGGGATTATGATGATTTAGACCAGAGCTGATTTTTTTTTTTTTTTTTTTGCCATTTTTGTAAAGTCAAATAACCAGGGCGCCTGGGTGGGTCATTCGGTTGCATGTCTGACCCTTGATTGCAGCCAGGTCATGATCTCAGGGTCCTGGAATCGAGCCCTGCATCTGGCTCTGCACTCAGCAGGGAGTCTGCTTGAGATTTGCTCTCTCCCTCTCCCTCTGTCCCTCCCCTGCTCACATTTTCTCTCTCTCTCTCTCTCTCTCAAATAAATAAATCTTTAAGAAAATAAAATAAAATAACCAGTAACTATTTAGTTGCAAGCCCAAATAATCTTAAACTGCCAAAAAACATTTTCTGGTTGCTTCCTAGTGATGTATTGTATCCAAGTAAACTCTTGAGTGGGAGAGGTAGGGTCATAAAGTCTATGGCTTTCATTGAAGATTTTATGAGAATATGGTAAATAAGCATTCTCTTTGTACTTCCACAAACTTATTTTAAAATATAAAAGTATTATAACTATTGCTTTTGGTCTGGAGCTTGGATTCTCGCCCTGGCTCTGTTATCAGCTAGCCCCTGGGATGAGTGCTGAGTCCTGAGGACCATCATTCCACCATCCGTGGTAAGGCTGCTGAACTTGTGAATGAAATCCCTTCCTCTTCATTTCCCTAACTCTGGAAACATCAACCTTCAAGCCGCCAGAGGTAACACAGCAGTGCACGAGCTCTGGCAACGGGGTGAGCACTCCTTCTGCATTGACTAGTATTCCTATTCCCCGATTCAACAAGTATTGGTTGAAGGACTAGCTTTTGATCTTGCAGATTACATGCGAGGCAAAGGGTAGGTTGATGCCTAAAATTCTGGTTGGGGATATCTAGTCATTTTTCACTAATCATATCATTTGTACTTTCACCTAAAAACACAGAAGAAATGGAAGAATGGCACTGTTACTCTTGTGAGCCTGAGAACTATCATCTTTTTATTTATTTATTTATTTATTTATTTATTTATTTATTTGAGAGAGAGAGCCAGAGCAGGTACAGGGGAGAGGGGCAGAGTGAGAAGCAGGCTCCATGCTGAGCAGGGAGGAGGATGCGGGTCTCCATCCCAGGATCCTGAGATCATGACCTGAGCCGAAGGCAGACACTTAACTACCTGAGCCACCCAGGTGTCCCAACATCTTTCCTTTTGATGTGAAAGACAGAAGTTCTTGGAAACAGTGGTGTAGCCTAGTGGATTCTTGAGGCTCAGAAGTTAAAGTGCTTGGTATGCAGACTTTTCTGTTGCTAAATTCTTTGTGAATAATGTTTACTCTTGTCTGTTAGCATTTACTAATAACACATGGACACTGAAAAGCAAACTTCTGGGCTTATGATTGTAATGGCGAAATGACATTTGCTCATAATGGTCAAATCACTAGGGCTTCTTTCTTTAGTTAAAAAAAAAAAAAAAAAAGGAAGTGGGAAAGGCCTGCTAAGCACAGCAGTAGAAATCTGCTCTGAAGGAAAATGCAGATCTGAACCCCTTAGGTGGAATGGTTTGGTAAAGGTTAAACAAACCTTCTCTCACTCTTGTGGGACTTTAAAGTAAATTTCATCTACATTCTTGTCAGCTTCCCTGTACAGCTGTCCCTAAACATCTGCTGTGAGTGCTCAGAATGGCTGCTTCCCCCTTTCACAGTTTACATATGCTTGTGTAAACTATTTATTTGTAATACATAATTAGTGGCAAAGTATACTTGGTCCTTAACTACATATACTCAGGGGTGGACTAGAGAAAGCTCTGTGTACGTGGAATGAGGGGACTTGTTTTAAGGCTTGTCGGAGTAACAATCACATTTACTTTCCAGCAGCTGTGGATATTAAGGGGTGTTTAAAAATCTGCTTAGGTTCTCGTAGCTTGTGGCACAACTGTGGGAGCTGTGCTTGTTCTCTCGATCCAGGGCGGGGTATGATAGCCCTGTCTTGTACACCAGGCTGCAGAGGAAAATGATTCCCCCCCCAAAGCCATGGAAAAGGTGAGACTGTTCAAATACTTGGGAGGCTGTGGTCTTAGTAGCCATGCAGAGAAAATTATGTAAACCTCTAGAGAGGTGGCCCTCTACTGACCTGGAAAGATCAATCTTTCAGGGTCTTGATTGTGTTGGCAGAATAAATGCTTCCGTAAAGAGTGAGATCCAAGTCAGGGTGGTGGAAAACTGGAGAACATTAGTCCTTGGGAGCAAACAGGGATTCTAGCTGTCAGGGTGACTGATGGCCTTGCCACACGTGAATACTTCCTGGAGAAATCAGGTCACGTGGCTCTACCACTGAAAGGTGAAGGTTTCTTCATTCTGTTTCGGATGGGGAGCTCAGAATGTAGCCAGGTTCATATTGTGGGGATGGAAGCCATCCCAGCCCGAGTGGAGGGGAGCCCAATTCTTAGCACCAAAATACCCACCGCTGATCTCCCCGGGGCTTATCTGGGGACCATCTCGGTGGCAGCAGAGGGACTCTGTGCAGTGTCTCTGCTGTGAACCATGCTCCTTGGGAAACATTTGTTTCTACATACTTGGGTCTACCCTTCTTGAAAGAATTGCCCTAGTTCCTGTAATCTAGCCACAAACTCAGCACTATTGACATTTTAGGCCAGATAATTCTTAGCTTGGGAGGCTGTCTCGTGCCTTGGAGGATGTTTACCAGCATCCGACCTGCCTGTTCGCACTAGATGCCAGTAGTCACCCTCTCCTTATCGTGACAACAAAATATCTGCAGACATTGGCAAATGTCCTCTGTTAAGGACAGTTGGAAATCACTGCTTTAATTCTACACTTTCTTGGGGTGTCCTAAAACATTTATAGTCCATCCAGAGCAAATTATTTATCGGGCGCTCACTGTATGCCAAGCAGTACATTTGGTGTGGAGAGACAATGGTGACCATAGGAGACAGTCTCTTCCTTCAGATAGTTTATACTCAAGTTGAGGTAACAGATATTAATCGAATAGTCTTGCTAAAATATAATTAAAATGGTAATAAGCTACAAAGGAAATGTTCTGGGTACCGTAAGGACATATCACAAGAGGCCACAGCTAGTCTTGGGGATCAGAGACACGTGCCCCGAAGGATACAGAAACTGGGGTTACTGACCATGTGCATGCGATTCCAAGAGGGGGAACCAGGAATGGGATGAGAGCAGAACTCAGGTGTAACAGCCCGAGGAGAGTACCTGATATGTTCTGCCCGGAACTGAAAAAAGGCTAGTGTGGCTGGAAAGCGGAGTGGTTAGAGATGATAGGCAAGCAGTCAGGGCCAAGCTTGGCAGAACCTTCTCCCTGTTGACAGTTTTGGTCTTTGTTGTCCAGAGGGCGTAGGGAAGATGTTGCAACGTCTCAGCGGGGGTAGGAGATTGCCAGGTTTTAGGAATGTGAAGGGCTGGTTGTAGCAGAATGCTGTGGAGGGGCAAGCGTGATGTGTCGGGCCAGTCAGGAGGTTGACGCTGTAGGGTTCCTGTCCTCTCGTCATAGACAGCGCCTGGACCGTAGTGACACCCTCCTTTCCTCATTGGCCATGAAATTTAATCGACTCCACCTCCAGAAAGCCCTGGATTTGAACTCACGGAGTTCTTATATATTCATTTTCTTGTTGAACTAGTACATTTGACTGCTTTCTCAGGTCTGGCTTTCAGTTTCAAAAATGGTATCAGGATTCCAAGAAGGAGGGTGGGGGAGGACCTCAGGAAACCACCTCATTAGCCACACCCAGAACGCTGGGTCTGTCACAACTACAGTGCTGAGTAGTTAGTAGTCACAGAGGTGCAGAAAGTACTTCACTATCTCAGGCCAAGCTCACTTGATCAGCCTGATTGTCTGGGTGGTTTTGGCGGGTATTCTCCAAAGATAGGCTCTGCCCTTGGCCTTTGCCTTTCCTCTGTGGCAGCCCCTCTGGAGCCCAGAGCTCTTGTCAGGCTCTGATGCACTGAGTGGTCTCCCACTTAATCCATTTATGGCTGCTTTGGGAGAGGAAGTCTGGCCCGAACCTAGTAGAGAGGGCTCAGGATGGTAATGCTGAGAATTACTAACTAGGCCCTTGGAGGGTGTTCGATCACTCCTTCATCCTCTATATACAGAAATGTCTCCAGATGTCTTTTGCCCCTCTCAAGAAATATGTTTTCCTCAGTGAACATCCAGACCCCACTGATGCCGGATTCTGTAGCCTTGACCTTTTACTGGAGATGGAGAGTAGCTGATGCTCACCTGTTCTCGTTGCCCTGTTCTCAGGAATAGACCTGTGTGTAGCCCCCTGT
The DNA here is from genome assembly GCF_017311325.1 of Ursus maritimus. Lineage (NCBI taxonomy): Eukaryota > Metazoa > Chordata > Mammalia > Carnivora > Ursidae > Ursus > Ursus maritimus. Next base: position 31,678,491 of record NW_024424008.1, on the reverse strand, counting down.
GGGATTGAACCTGCGACCCTGGTCTCATTAGCACGGGATACTAATCCAGGCCACGTCGGCATAAACCCATCCGTCAATAATAAATAGCCATAATGGGGAGTGTGGGAGAACTGAAGGAACCAAATTTGCGTTTTGCCTTGTTTGCTAAGACATAGCTGTCAGCGATGGCGACGTGAGGAGACGTGACCGACAAGATTTCTGGGCTGTCAGCAAACTTCCAGGCTGCATTTCTTGACCCACTTGTGAGCTCTTTGAAATCCTGGCACGCTTATTGTTGCCTGGTCCCAAATAATCTTCTTTGCCTCCTCCTATAATATAATTCCTACCTCTCTCCAGAGTGTGTTCCTCTTCCGTATGTCAGGCTGTTTTGTTATCTCTCCTCCTTTTTGAGTTTACCAGGATTGCTGCCTGAGACACTTTTTTCAGTCTCACCAATTTCCTGATATATTGTTTCCTTATTTCTTGCACACTTATTCCTTGTATTCTCTCTTCCCCATCCTTATCTGCCCGTTGCCTGGCCTTCATGAGGCGACACATCAGTATTAGCCTGTTGTCCAAGCTCCGTGTGCATCTCTTTCCTCATTAGGTTCATTTCGCAATTCTGTATTGTATACAGTATACAGGGCTCAGTACTACTGCATTTCCTTCTGGGGAGACATTCAGCCAAACACAGAGACATTTCTGGAACTGCTGTCTGGAGCTCGTGGTCTACTTTGTCCAGAGTAAGACCTGGTCCCATGTGTAACCTTGGAGAAATTTGGAATTGAATTATATTCTCCCAAAAGTCATCTGCAGTCTCCAGGATGTTTTGTCGTTTATCACATCTTCCTTTGGCCGTTCGGATCTTTCAGAAAAGGGAAACCGATACCTCCTTTCCCTCATTTAGGTCCTGGAGCTCTGTGTAACCCCCCCTCCCCCAGCCCTTTCACAGACGTATTCACTTCCTCTTGCCCTGACATTACCACCACTTACCATGGCAGGAAAGGGATGTGCTGAGGGTAGCTCCCCCATATTCTGCTTTCCTGACTCCCGATTTTACTTTGTAGAATACCCTTTACCTTGAAGGAGAATCACTTTTAAAGGAGAACGGCCATCAGGATGGCTAAAAGGATGTTAACATTTGGAAATAGGGCAGGCCGCAGGGACTTAGCACAGCAGTAAATGTGGATTTTATCAGAATGTTGCAAGCAGAGGGCAGCTTTTCCTCTCACCTGCATTCTGCCCTCCTAACTCTTGGACAGAACACTGTTTAAAGACGTTGTTCTGTTTGAAAGTGTTTGGATTCTATTCTCTGTCAGGCAGTTATTCCATAGTAAATGCTGTTATTTGAAAAAGGTTTTTTTTCCCTTGCTTTTCTTTTTCTTTCCTTTTTTTTTTTTTTCTTTAAAGAAATCTTGAGCATAGGTGAATACTAATGTATTTACCCTTTGGTTTCTGTTAGCAAGGCCCACCAGAGAAAAATTGAAATCATGCATTTTTCTGGAACATTTTCTTAGACAGCCAAGCATAGGAGCAAATTATATCCTCTCCATACATTTTTTTTTTCTTTTACCCCGTGACAAATTTCTTTCTCCAGAGGGAGAAATGATTTTTTAAAAGGCTTGAACAACATGCTAATCTTTCCTTCTGATAGCCCCTGGTTGAATTACCCCTGAATTTGAAGCATTTACTGATGAAATGATACTTGACATTAACCATTGTCGTATGGAAACATTTCTAGCACCTGGGGAGAAAATATAGGAGGGTATTCATAACACTGCCGCTGTGTGGCTGAATCTTCCATTTTTCTCAGAACCACCGTGCATTACACTTGCTTCATGCTGATTGACTTTTCTCCTGAGAGACACTTTTAGACAATAGAAAGATTTGCACCACTGGAAAAAATGAGAATTTACAGTATTATAATAATGAAAAAGATTGGGTTTGGGTAATGGTCTGCTTGGCTGGTTGGCAGAACCAACCGGAGGCCTGGGTTTGGAAATTTTGTCCTTGTTTAGACTGACAGGAGGTGATATCATATCCTTGTAAAGCTCTGCTTAGACTTGGGGCTCAAGGAGACAAGCAGGATTTTCCAGGGAGGAGTGAAATATGAACGTTGTTTTAGGTTTTACGTCTCAAGAGTATTTTGGATTTGGCAAACTGCTTTTCCCCCGTGGACTTTAGTGAAAATAGATAACAAAAACTATGAGACTATGCGGGTGATGATTTAACATTGATAAGGCTCTTGTTATTTATAGTTTTTGAAACTTCTGTTTTTCTTAAAGATTTTATTGTTGAGTAATCTCTATACCCAACGTGGGGCCCGAACTCACGACCCCAAGATCAAGAGTTGCACGTTCCACCGACCAAGTCAGCCAGGCACCCGTTTGTTTTTCTTTTTAATGAGAAAAGAGAAGAGCATAGCCAGCTACGGAACAGTTGTCTCATTCTTCAACTGAAACACGGAGATGTGTTTATATAACAAGTGTTGAAGCCATTTCTTCAGGGATAACTCCCAGCTTAGTTGAAATGAGAATCCATACCCAGTGATACGGTGTAGGAAGAATAATGAACTCGTCTGAAGAATCCTGAGATTACATCCCACCTCCGAAGCTTTCCAGGCAGCTCTTTGACCTGTCTGGGCCACAGTGTCTAGCTTGGATTCAATCAGTGTCTCCCCAGCTGTATTCCAGAAAACACTCTTTCTTCTCCCACAGGTGGCTGTTATGTGGGTGGGGGGATGGGGAGGAAATTCGTGATGAAATAGATTTTAGAAGTTGTGCATGTTATCAGACACCTTAGAATCACAGTTCACATAGTGTTTTTGTGTGTGCAAGAGGTATTCACTGAATCCTGACCGTGTGCCAGGGAACTATGCTTCTGCTACTGGAGATACACAGCAGACACCATGCTTTCATAAGGAGAAAGCAAAGCAGGGTAAATTATTAGAGGCGACTAAGGGCAGGAGCGGGGGAATGTTTATTTTGGAGCATACGAAAGGCTCCAAGAAGTTCTAAAGTAACAAAGCTGTTTATCTTTATTCAACCTGCATTTCCTAAAATGTTGTTTCCGTTGCATACCTATTGCTATGTCATAAAGTAATGTGCCATGGGACACAGTTTGGGAAATGGTGGGCTAGCTATTTACCCAGGGTCCGTAAGTTTTATAATCATAATTCCTGATTTGTCCAATGATTCATTTAGCTCTTGTCTCTGGAGCATGTGTTCCAGTGGATGCTGACCAGACAAATTTTACTCCACAAACGTTCATCAAATTGTTGCCTTTTCCAAGCACTTTGTTAGATAGATACTGTAAGAAGAGGAAATAAGGGAGATTATTGTCCAGTATGTAGTTTAAAAACACACACAAGTAACTTTAATACAAGGAAGAAAGTGCTATCAGAGAGGGGCATATAGATAAAATATAGACGAGTTCAGAGTGCTTTTCAGAGTATGGTTGTGCCAGGACTAGCATCTCCTGGGAACTTGATGGAACTATAAATTCTCCACCAACTGATCCAGAAACTCTAGGTGGAGCTCAGCCCTACCATGATTCTGATGTTCTCTAAAGCTTAGGAGTCACAGCTTAAGAACCGGAGCTGACTTTGGGGGCACCTGGGTGGCTCAGTTGGTTGAGCGACCAACTCTTGATTTCAGCTCAGGTCATGATCTCAGGGTGGTGTGTGGGGCTCTGTGCTCAGCTCGGAGTCCACTTGAGATTCTCTCCTCCCTCTCCCTCTCCCTCTCCCTCTCCCTCTCCCTCTCCCTCTGCTCCTCACCCAACTCACATTCTCTCTCTCTCTCTCTAAAATAAATGAATAAAATCTTAAAAAAAAAAAAAAAGGACTGGAGCTCACTTTTGAATGGGAATCTCAGGGATTGCTTCATAGAGCAGGTGACATTTTAGTTCAATCTAAGAAGATGAATAAAATCCGTAGAGATGAACAAGTAGAGACCCATATTCTTAAATGAGGCGGCAGCAGTGGGTCACATTCACAGGAGAGACCTGAGGTCCAGTTTTAGCTTTTTTACCGGTAAGCCGTGTGACCCTGTCCCAATCACTTAACCTTTCCCAATGTGGTCCCTCCACTTTAAAACTAGGGTGTTGGGCTAGACAATTTTACAGTCCTTGAGACTGTGAAACCCCGTGAGTTTACATGGCCCTGGTTCAGTATATCATAGAGAATCTGAATAATGACATGACGTGAATCATCTGTGACCTGAGCGCCTAGTATATTATCCTCTGCACTGTCTAGCTACAGTGGTTTGTATTAAGAAAACTACAGAGTAAACACTTTTTCTTCCCTTCAGGCAGCCATTAGCGTCAGCCAGAGAGTAAAACTTTATTCCCAGAGGTGTCATACAGACAGTCTATAACTGATCTCACGAGCAAGGACCCGGAACATAAAGTAGTACCACGAGGACGGTAATTCGAGCAGTATCAGAATAGGCTGCTCTGGAAGACGGGGTTTGGCCGTGTCTGGCCGTGCGGGGACTCATCACGGCAAGGAGAAATCCTGCCAGAACGCCTCAGCAAGTAAATGCCAGGTCTGAGGAGTACTCCTAACGCAGCTCCAGTTTCCTGAGTTGTAATGTACCCGTGTAGGCGTTGGAGTCGGTTACAGAGGTGCGGCCACAGCGCTTGACCCAGGCCACGAGGCACACGCCTTCTCTGGCACTGACCCCAGCCCAGGGTGGGCGTCTGGGGTCTGTGAAAGGATGGCTTTCTTATTAGGGCTGGGCTACCCCAGGGATGGTCTACCTCTTGACCCTTTATCCTTAGCTCATTTTCCATTTGTTTTCCATTTTGGATCCCTTTTTCTGAACGCCTTCGTAATTGTAATGTCAGTTAATATTTATGGAATGTTTGCTGTGTCCCAGACACACTTGTAAGCCTGTTACATGACAGTGGGAGCTCTTCTAATCCCTAAGCTGAGACTTAAAAAGGTTTAAGTATTAGCCCAATGTCACCCAGCCAGTCAGTGAGAAAGCCTGGATTCAAGTCCGGTTTCTCTGACCTTGGGGTCTGCTGTAGTAATCATTTGCTTTCCATAAAGAAAAGACATCTTTTCCTTTACCTTGCATGGGCCTTTTGCTCTTGGGAAAGGAAGAGTCAGAGGAGATTGTAAACCCTGCCCTCCCTATCTCCTGACTCACAGATTTTGTCTTCTCTAAAAACTGCCTTAGTTAAGGATAATAGCTAACAATTGTAAACTTAGCATGTGACATGAACTGTTTTAAGTGCTTTCTTTTTATTAACTCAAATCTTTTTTTGGTAGGCACTATCATTCCCATTTGTGAGCAAAGAAACTGAGGCACAGAGAGGTTAAATAACCTGCCCGACGTAACACAGCTAGGAAATGGCAGAGCTGGGATTCAAACCCAGGCAGTCAGGTGCCGGAGCATGTGTCCTGGAATCACTGTGCATACAGCCCGTGTGTTAGCTTCTGACTCAGTCACCACACAGCTTCTAACACAAGTGGTCTTCATCAAGGATGCCAGGGAAGGGGAGGCCCTTCAGAGACCAACTTTGTTTATTGTTTTACAGCCTATCATAGCACATTTCCCAAGCACCCTCTCTGTGTGCCAGTAAAACCCTTTCAAAATATACAAGATAAGAAGAGATGGGGTGGTGGGGTGCCTGGGTGGCTCAGTCGTTAAGCATCTGCCTTTGGCTCAGGGCATGATCCTGGCCTTCTGGGATCGAGCCCCACATCAGGCTTCTCCACTGGGAGCCTGCTTCTTCCTCTCCCACTCCCCCTGCTTGTGTTCCCTCTCTCGCTGGCTGTCTCTCTCTCTGTCAAATAAATAAATAAAATCTAAAAAAAAAAAAAAAAAAAGAAGAGGTGGGGTGAAAATAGAATGTTCTTGCAAGATGCCTTTTCTAGTGTTCAGAAATCCCAGCGATTTAAGGAGGCCCATTTAATGATGGCAGAAAACAGCTTCCCCAGGTTACCTGAGCAAGCAGAGGCACTCTGCTGAGTCCAGGCTCTCCCAGAGAGGTGGCCTTTGTAAGAACTGTGAGCTGCCCCAGAGGTCACTCGAATGTATTCATTCCTGGAAAGAAGACTCTGCATGCCCTTTGGAGTCTCAGGCTAAGATCCAGTCTTTCTCAGAGCTCACAGGGCAGGATGGGGGGGCGGGGGGAGGCACAGTCAACTGCTCTGAAAAATAAATGTCTCCAAGATTGATGGCTTGATGATTTCTTTGGAGATTATATCAAAAATATTGATTATGTTACTAAGTCGTAGAAAATAGGCTCTGAGGTTGGGAACTAAGTGCTTTGTTTAAAATAATCCAGAAGCAGTAGAATAAATCAGTGTGCAGAGCATCTGAAACACCATAACTATCATATTGGCTTCACAAATAGCTTGGCTTCAGTGTGGAAAAGCACACTACTTTTTTTTTTTTTTTTTTAATAGCTTAACAGTTGTCTTAGCATGCTAAAAAAAGAGGAAGCCAAAATCATATTCTGGTGTTTACTTTGCAGAATTTTACAGAATTCCTCACTTTCAGCACTCATTTATTTTCTAAATCAATGGAGAAAACTGCAGGTTTTAAAAATAGTTGGAGCCAGATAGGACTTTTTTTTTCCCCCAAAATAAAGATACCGAAACTCGATGACATATTTTGGTCTCCACAACTGAAGCTGACAAGCTTAGTCCTGCTCAGGATTTTGGAGTTAAATCCAAATTTCTGTACACAACAATACTGTCCCATTTCAGCGTGGTTTGTAGTGTTTTTCTACTTGCATGTAAGACCACTGACTCTGTTTTATAAGGAAAAAAAATTGCAGCAGTGTATCCTGCTGAAAGAAAAACTCAGTATGCAAACATTCCAACTTTCGAAGAGTTAAATCGAATGATGATTTTTCATATTATGACAGCGTTCTGTGCTGTGAAGGATTCATTGGAAGGGTTTCTAGAAGTAAATGTCCCTCCGGGCACTTAAATGTTTACTTACAGTTAACAACTTAGAGAAGGGAGTAGCACCGGGGAGATTAACAAGGTGTCAGAAGGCGAAGATCCCTGCAAAGTGATGATAAACCACAGCCCTAAAATTGTTACATAACTCAAAGAAAAGCTAATTCAGTTGACACACATTTCCATGTGGTATCAGCTCTGACCTGGGGGTCCTGAACCTGGTATTAGTGAGTCTCTTTATCCTTATGGGTCTCGGTGTCCTCATCTGTAAACTCAGGAGATCAAACCAGATGATCTTTGAGGCTTGAGTTCATATAACTTCTTGATTCTGTTTTCAGAAGTGAGATGGGAGTATTTTCTGGGATTTGGAAACTGACATGTTAAAGGCCTCTGGGCCCCTGGTTACATCAGTGCGTTTATGTCCTGTGTGTCTCCTGCGTGGGAGGCGTAGTGCTGGGTGCTGGTAATAGATCGATGCACAGATGCAGCTCCTCTCTTCAGTCAGGGTCGAAAATGGGGATGTGAGATGGACTAAGAAAAGTTTGTTTGAGCTGAAATTACCATCAGGGCTGTTTTCTTCCCTGATGACCACAGAATCCAGACTCCGTTGGCAACGTATCAACAAAACCATGCTTGTAGGCTGTGCCCTTGGCATAGAAGAGCTAGTGGGAAATAAGGTGGAAACTGAATTTGTATTTCCCTGGAGATGCTGGGAGTAACCCCAGTTTTCTACGTTGAGAGACTATCCATGGCCTCTGGTCATTTCCTGTAAGAGCGTTGTCTCATTCCATTATGTTCATAGTGAACCTAAAAATACCTCCTCTACTTTGGAGCATTCTCAGATGATGAAATAAGAGTCTATTGAGTTATACATGGTATTAATAAAGCTTCTGCTGGTTTACGTCTGCGATCCCTAAGGAGGGCTCTGTCACTCGCCTGTATCAGCCAAGGGTGCTCCACAAAGAGGCAGCACTAAATGCACTGGCCCCGTGGGGCTCTCCGTTCTCCGGGGCAGGATTTTTGAGCCTCCGACTCGCTGCTTCGCACACTTACCATGTGAGCCGCTTCCTAAGGACGGACAGCCAAAGCAGTTGCATGTGAAATTAACTTCTTTCCTTTTATTAAAAGTTATCTCATCTTTCCACTTTTCATTTGTACCATCTATTCTGCTTATGAAATCCCTATATTAAACTGTACTCTTTCTACTTGCTACTCCCGTTTCCTGAGTTGCTTCAACAGATGACAGTAGCAAGGCATATTTCATCTTCCGTGGAACCAAGCAAATGCGTGCCCAGAAATCGGCTTCAGAGTCCTCTGTAAGGCAGAGTTGGAAAAAAGAAATGAGAAAGCCTTGGGGGGGTGTGCAGAGGGCTTGTGTTCTAATCCCGACTCTGCTACTAGGAAAATGAAGTTGTCTAGTCTCATCTACTAAAAGTGTATAATAACACGTGCCTTGCCAACTCTGGGTATGAAAGTGTTTTATGAACTACAAAAGCAATTGATAATATTTTAAGATGTTAAACTTTTGTAAGAGATTTTTCAGCTGATAGCTGGTAATTGGAACTAGTTTAAAACCAGAAAGGAGATAACCTCGTAGAGATGCCATAAATTTATCATACAGTGACTAGTTCGATGGAATTAGATCATGTCATGTGTGCTTCTAGGGGGCTTGAATTCTCAGCCTCATGATTTTGAATTGTGTATAAATCATGGTCAGTTTTAAAGTCAGCACAACAAAAGTTGATGCTAATGCCTTATAAGTGTTTCCTTAAAAGTTCATAGTTATAAAGGTAATTATATAACCATGGATGAACAATGTTACTTGAAAAAATATTAGAAAAGCAAATAATCCCCCAGATCCCACAACACAGTTAATCCTTTTTAAATGTAAAATTGAAGTTGTGCACTGAAATGTGTAAGTAATAATACAATCATAACCACCCATACTGTTTTATGATCTTTTTTCCACTCAGCATTACATCTTACCACATTTCAAAATGTACATTTTAGAAATAATTATTTTAATGGCTGCATCGTATTTCACTTTATGAATGCACTGCAAATTATTTGACTCTCGATTGATAGGCAGCTAGTATCTTTTCAATTCTTTTGTCTTTTAAACGGTACCTTAAATGTACACTTTTTAAATTTTTTTTAAAGATTTTATTTATTTATTTGACAGAGAGAGACAGCCAGCGAGAGAGGGAATACAAGCAGGGGGAGTGGGAGAGGAAGAAGCAGGCTCCCAGTGAAGAAGCCTGATGTGAGGCTCGATCACAGAACACTGGGATCACGCCCTGAGCTGAAGGCAGACATTTAATGACTGCGCCACCCAGGCGCCCCTAAATGTACACTTCTAAAAGTAAATATCTAATTGCTTCCACTGGGTAACTGCCTAGAAGGTAATTCTAAGTGAAAGGTAGATGCATTTTTTTTAAGGCTTCTAAGTACATAATTCTAAATTGACCTTCAGAATGCAAGAAATCTTGTACCGATGAACAATTTCAGCAACAGTATTAAAGTGTGATTTAAAGAACTCAAACAATTTTAAATCCTAGTGAGTTCTCTTAATTTTTTTTTCTCGTATTGACATTTTGGTAAGAAGATTTTATAATGAAGTTTTTAAAAAGCACTGTTTTATCACATCGAGTTCCTATACCTTCTGCCACTTTCCTGTAGGTTAATTCATCTTTTCTCTCTCTTCCCCCCCCCCCCTTCCAGGATGGAGGTATGATACGATGGATGTAACTATGGGATACTGTGTGGGTACACGGCCTCCCCCTTCTTGCCTCATCCTCCTGCTTCTCAAGCTTCTGGCCACGGTGTCCCAGGGGCTGCCGGGGACCGGGCCCCTTGGCTTCCACTTCACGCATCCCGTGTACAATGCTACCGTGTGTGAGAACTCAGCCGCAAGGACCTATGTCCACAGCCAGGGTAGAATGGGCATCACCTTAATAGACCTGTCCTGGGATGTCAAATACAGAATTGTATCTGGAGACGAGGAAGGCTTCTTTAAAGCAGAGGAAGTCATCATTGCAGACTTCTGTTTCCTCCGAATAAGAACTAAAGGTGGCAATTCGGCCATATTGAATCGGGAGATTCAGGACAATTATTTATTGATAGTAAAAGGTTCTGTCAGAGGGGAGGATCTGGAAGCATGGACCAAAGTGAACATACAGGTTTTAGATATGAATGATCTGCGACCCTTGTTTTCACCCACAACGTACTCTGTTACAATAGCAGAAAGCACACCTTTAAGGACTAGTGTTGCCCAGGTGACCGCCACAGATGCCGATATCGGCTCCAATGGAGAATTCTACTACTACTTTAAAAACAAAGTTGATCTCTTTTCAGTTCACCCCACAAGTGGTGTCATCTCTTTAAGTGGGCGGTTAAATTATGATGAAAAAAATAGGTACGATCTGGAGATTTTGGCTGTGGACCGGGGGATGAAACTCTATGGAAACAACGGAGTGAGCAGTACTGCGAAGCTTTATGTTCACATTGAACGTGTAAATGAACACGCCCCAACTCTCCATGTGGTCACTCATGTTCCTTTCTCGCTGGACAAAGAGCCGACGTATGCGGTGGTGACAGTCGATGACCTAGATGAGGGGGCCAATGGAGAGATTGAGTCTGTTTCCATTGTGGCTGGGGACCCTCTAGATCAGTTCTTCCTGGCTAAGGAAGGCAGGTGGATGAACGAGTACAAGATTAAGGAGAGAAAGAAGGTTGACTGGAGGAGTTTTCCTTATGGCTACAATCTCACTCTTCAAGCAAAAGACAAGGGGTCACCTCAGAAATTTTCAGCAGCGAAGATCATCCACATTGCCAACCCCCAAAGAGACACCGTCCCAGTTAAATTTGAAAAAGAAATGTATGATGTGAGCATTAGTGAATTCTCCCCTCCTGGTGTCGTGGTTGCTATAGTAAAATTAAGTCCCGAACCGCTAGATGTGGAATACAAATTATCTCCCGGTGAGGATGCACAGTACTTCAAAATTAATCCTCGGTCAGGTCTGATTGTCACAGCACAGCCACTGAATACTATTAAGAAGGAGGTTTATAAGCTGGGAGTGACAAACAAGGAAGGAGATTTGAAAGCACAAGTTACCGTTGGGATAGAAGATGCGAATGACCATACCCCAGAATTTCAGCAGCCACTGTATGATGCTTTTGTGAATGAAAGTGTCCCAGTGGGCACAAGTGTTCTAATGGTTTCAGCATCCGATAAGGATAAAGGAGAAAATGGGTACATCACCTATAGTATTGCCAGTCTGAATTTGTTACCATTCGCCATTAACCAGTTTACAGGTGTTATTAGCACAACTGAAGAATTGGATTTTGAATCCTCCCCAGAAACTTACAGGTTCATCGTAAGAGCCTCTGACTGGGGTTCGCCATACCGCCATGAAAGTGAAGTAAATGTGACTATTCGAATAGGAAATGTCAATGACAACAGCCCTCTCTTTGAGAAAGTGGCTTGCCAGGGAGTTATTTCCTATGACTTTCCAGTTGGGGGTCATATCACAGCTGTTTCAGCAATTGATATTGATGAACTTGAACTTGTAAAGTACAAAATCATCTCTGGAAATGAACTTGGTTTCTTTTATTTAAACCCAGACTCTGGTGTTTTACAGCTTAAAAAGTCACTGATGAATTCTGGAATCAAAAATGGTAATTTTGCCCTCAGGATTACAGCAACCGATGGAGAGAATTTTGCCGACCCCATGTCTGTGAACATTTCAGTCCTACATGGGAAGGTGTCTTCAAAGAGTTTCAGTTGCAGAGAAACTCGTGTGGCTCAAAAGCTGGCAGAGAAACTACTCATTAAGGCAAAAGCAAATGGGAAACTGAATCTGGAAGATGGATTTCTTGACTTTTATTCAGTTAATAGGCAAGGACCACATTTTGACAAGTCATTTCCTTCTGATGTGGCTGTGAAGGAGAATCTGCCCGTTGGGGCCAACATCCTGAAGATCAAAGCCTATGATGCCGACTCTGGCTTTAATGGGAAGGTGCTATTTACAATATCTGATGGGAATACGGACAGTTGCTTTAATATTGATATGGAGACTGGGCAGCTTAAAGTCCTTCTGCCAATGGACCGAGAGCACACGGACCTCTATCTCCTTAATATCACCATCTATGACTTAGGTAACCCACAAAAATCTTCATGGAGGTTGCTGACCATCAATGTGGAGGATGCTAATGACAACAGCCCAGTTTTTCTGCAAGACAGTTACTCAGTTAACATTCTCGAAAGTTCAAGTATTGGCACTGAGATAATTCAAGTGGAAGCCAGAGACAAAGACTTGGGTTCTAATGGTGAAGTGACTTACTCAGTGTTGACGGATACACAGCAGTTTGCTATCAACAGCTCAACTGGAATTGTCTATGTAGCCGACCAATTGGACCGGGAATCTAAAGCGAACTACTCTTTAAAAATAGAAGCCAGAGACAGGGCAGAAAGTGGCCAGCAGCTGTTTTCGGTTGTCACTCTTAAGGTTTTTTTGGATGATGTCAATGACTGTTCCCCAGCTTTCATTCCCAGTAGCTATAGTGTGAAGGTTCTTGAAGATCTCCCCGTTGGCACTGTCATTGCTTGGCTGGAGACCCATGATCCGGATCTTGGGCTAGGGGGTCAAGTGCGCTATTCTTTGGTCAATGACTATAATGGGAGATTTGAAATAGATAAAGCAAGTGGTGCCATTCGCTTGAGCAAAGAGCTGGACTATGAAAAGCAGCAATTCTATAACCTCACGGTTCGGGCCAAAGACAAAGGGCGACCGGTCTCTCTGTCATCTGTTTCCTTTGTTGAGGTGGAGGTAGTCGATGTCAACGAAAACCTCCATACTCCCTACTTCCCAGACTTTGCTGTGGTTGGATCTGTACAAGAAAACTCACGCATCGGAACAAGTGTACTGCAGGTGGCTGCCCAAGATGACGACTCTGGGAGGGATGGAGAGATCCAGTACTCCATCAGGGACGGCAGTGGTCTCGGAAGGTTCAATATAGATGACGAGAGCGGTAAGTTTACTAGTTTGTGCTAGAGTGTTGTTTCCCATCTCATGAGTTATAATGTTGGAGAAGTAAAGGAATCTTCTCCCACTGAAACAGAATGACAAATGAGTTTGCATTTGGTGCAGAGATGAGTCAAGTGAAAGCTTTTCGTCAGAACGTGTTGGTTTGTAAGAAGACATGTTGATAAGTGGTTCTAACCATGGTTTTCAATAGGAGTCTTGTTTCCTGTTTGCTTTCTTGTTCGGCACCCTTACCAGGTTATCTTCTGATAAGCATAAGTAATTTTCACCTCTGTTGATTGCACTTCTGACCTTCACTAAATTAAGGGCTCTGATAAAGTAAATTACATTTGAATTGGCTTTAAATTAGAAGTGTGAAATGGATTTTCAAATGGGTCTTATACTAACTGATTTTTCCCTTCCCAGCAAAGCTTTGCTGAAGTGGTTTGGTAGCAGTTGCTTGGTCTTTCGTGTTTCACAGGCACATCTGGCCTTTGAACGACAGGGATTTGCACTGGAGAGACTCGGTTAATATGCGGCAGTGTGCGTCTACAAATGTTTTCATGAGAGGCTAGAGGGGGCATGTTGTGGATTTTACTCATAAAAAATGGATTTTAAGATTTTATTCATGAGAATTGATTGTTTTATAGAAACATTTTCAAATATGGGACAAATCGCCCCAATATTTTCATTGTCCCCCACCTATTTATTCTTTTCCTCATAGATACAGATACGCGCGCACACACACACACGTTTTTCTATTCTTGTTATTGTTATTTGTCTTTAAACAGACATGTGCCCAGACATGTGCACGTGTGTGTGTGTGTGTGTGTGTGTGTGTGTGTGTTCCTTGATTAGCACTGTGCGTTTTCTACAGATTGTAGTCATCGCAAGACAGGGACTGTGTCTTCTCTATTCTCAAGTAAATGGTAATATTAGCTATTCACAGTTTTCAAGGTACATTTATATATATCAACTCATTTTTTGCAACACTCACAGGGTACTTTGTTCCCAGTAATGATAATGATGATTAAAGCAGGTAGTGTGTATGGGAGTGTTATTATAGTGGTGGAAAAAGGACTTGAGAAATAGGATTAACTACTGGATAGAAGTTACAAAACTGTATGTACCATCACAAATTTAAACTGTAATTTTTGTATACACGGCTCTAATTATGGCCAGTGTAAATTGTAAAATTGGTCTCCATAGCCATAATGAAGGAAAAGATAAATGTCAAGGAAATTAGGTTCTGATCTAGCCACACACACTCTATTTTATTAAGTATCATTTTTCATTCCAAGTGGAATATATTTTCATCTTTGAAATACAAAGTGAGAAGGGAAGTATGTTTACTGAGTGTCTACTCTGTGCTAAACTTTGCTACCACTAATGACCTCATGGAGTCGTTAAGGTGGGGACCACACCATATGAAGGATTTTATAGTAGGCTCTTGTTCAAAGATCCCAACTGCCCCATGAGGTAGAACTAATAATCATCAAGTCGTGAACTGATATGCAGAGAAGAGAGATAACTTGGAGCCTCGTTTCATGCTCAGCTCCAAGTAACTGCAGTATAGTACCCCGTCTGTCACCTGAAGACACGTATGGGCTTCCTCCTGTTTCCAGATATACTTGAATTTGGTGTTGATCTAAGATCTATTAGGCAATAAGTGTTAAACAGTTTTCAAAGTCCTTACAGCCCTGGGTCCATTGACCGATGGCACTGGCCATTAGTTGCCCTTCCTTTTTCCTCTTCGTCTCATTGTTTGTGGCTCTCCAGTGAGAGAGCTTCTCCTAGGAACTCAGGTGGTTGTGGGTGAGGTAGGCCAGACAGGAAGGTGTCAGGGGAATCGTTAGCCACTGCTCCCTAGAGGACTGCATCAGCCACGCCGAGCTATTTTTATTTGGAAGTTTCATGTTGGTGTAGCTTGGTGCAGAGACGAGCAGGAGCAATTTGGTGAGAGTGGCCTAGATTTTCCTTATTTGTACCATGTTATTTTGTTCTCATCTTGGGTGTGATTTCAGAAAATGTGTGTATAGTTTCATCAGATGACATAGCTTTCCTTATAATTCTTGATGCCAAGAGTTTGGTATCCTTTGCCTCTGTTAAACAAAAACAAAAACCAACTCACTGCTCTTTGTTCTTTTAGATTCTGGACTGTATAAAGTACATTTTGCTATGGATGATAATAACGCCACTTACATTTTGACATTGCTTTGTGACTTAAAATGCTCATTCTGATAAGCATTAACCCTTTTAGGTTAAAGCGTAGCTAAGTGAGTTGAGTGAGGTCACACACTTACATATCATGTTTACCTTCTCTTGGAAAGCAAGACTATTTTTTCTCTAGGTACATTAGAGGACTGGATGTTGAAATTTTTTATGAGGTTTAGAATTTCCATATAATATCCTTAACCATCTTACATCCTCCCCTCTCACCTTCTGTATATTTTAATTGGCCAGCCCAGGAAACTGATGAGGAATGATTGCCAGGACTTGTGCCAGCGGGATGCTGGGATTGAGGAGAATTTTGGCAAATGTATGTCCAACAGGAGAAGCCATCACCATGGTGCTGTTGGGTTTGCATTACTGCGGAAGCATCCATCAGCTCTTTGCCTCCAAGTGCGAAAAATCATGGCTTGACCTGCTGGCAGAATGAATGGCTGTTTAGCCCTGCCGCTGTTACTGAGTCTCAAGTCCAGACGCTGTTGTCTTCGTTTGGTCCTTTGGCATGGAATGGACTAAACTTGTTTTGTTTTGTTTTGTTTTTGTCTTTCAAGAACTTTTAAGTCAGCTGCCAAAGTTTATTTAATGGCTTGCATTGTCTAGTGGTTCTCAAACTTAGGAGTGCACATGAATCAGCTGGAGAGTTTGTCAACAAATGCAGATTCCTGGGCCCTTTTCCCCAAGAGCCCGAGTCACTAGGTGTGGGGCAGGAGCCCCAGGGGGATCTTCGTTTAAGCTCTCCAAGCATTCCTTCTATTTGTGGCTTGGAAACACCAGCCTGAATTTACTTGGGCTCCTTAGAGAATGCCTACCAGATTGTATCTTTGCTGTAAAGTCCTTTTCCTTATTCTTTTGAAAGGCAGGAAATTGAGCTCATATTTTAGATAAATTTCTTTTCTAGTCAAGTTTTACAATCCAAATAAATCTTCTATTATTCATTAGTGGTGATAGTTTTCTGAATGCCTTCCCGATGAATCAAAAATCTATTTCTATGTTTCAGTAATCGCAGTGCTCCTGTTTTGTGAAACTGCATAGGCTGGGAGTAGTTGATCCATTTAGTAGTTTTATGTTCTTTATTTTTTTGGGGGGCGGGTGCTCAGCGAACAAAACCTTACCTTTGAAATTTTTTTACCATGCACAGGCATTTAATAAATGTTTAATAATGTTCACAGTAAATGGATTAACTGGGAGGCCCCCAGCTACAGTGGATTTGATCACAATTTAAATTACTAGTCTGGAAGATGCAATTTAATAATTTTTCCTTCACAAAGAATGCATTCTTATTCTCTGACACAACAGGAATTCATATTCTTGACTACTCAGAAGTTTTAGAAGGTTTAGAAAGAGCATGTTGTATTTTTTTAAACTGTGATTTTCTGTTAGAGTCTTTTGTAAGCTGCAAACTTGAGCAATGATTTTATTGTTTTATTTACCTGAAGTTAAAGAAATATTTTACTTGGGATAAACAGCTTCTAGTTCAGCATATTCATTGTGGATAATTGGTAAGGTATTTTGGCTGTGCGTTACTGCTAATTATATTACTTCTTTCATTTACCAAGTATAGGTTTTGTGCCAGGCACTGTGCGAGGTGCTTGGCTCATGATTTTTCTAATTGTCACAAGAATCCAGCAAGTAGGCTTTCCCGAGGCTTGTTCAATCAGGGTCACGTATCTGGGAGTTGTCCGAGCTGGGACTGGAACTGAGTGCAGTGGACTCCAAATCTCATGTGAGCTCCCCCCTTTGCTACCCTAGCATGCTGCAGTGACTTTGTTAAGCATGTGTGGTATTTCTGCATAACAGACAACCACAAAATCTCGTGGCTTATGGAAACAGTTTTTCTCCTTGCTCCCAAGTCCGGGGCAGCAGTTGAAGCAGCAACGGTGGATTGAAGTGTATAGCCTGCCCCACAGGCCTACCCATCCCAGGACCCAGGCGAAGGAGTACCCCCTGTCTGGGACATGATACTGTTCTCCAGGTAGAGGTCAGAAGCTCAGGAGGGCTGATGGAAGTGTGCTGTGCCTCTTAAAACTCCTGCTCAGACCTGGCCCACGTTCCGTTAGCAGAAGTGGGCAATGGGGACAAGCTCAACTTTGAGCTGGGGCAGAGAATATTTCTCTTACAGAGGAATGGTGAGGAGTGAAGAATTCCTGCATACTAATACCACCTGGCAGAGCATACATTTATACTTCCTTTCTTTAAATTGAAGCTGCGGCCAGCATTTCTCCAGCATATGTGAGCCTAGAATGCTCTCCTGATTCCACTTGTTCCTCACCACTGTCTTATAATCTAACGTTAATTGTGTACTCCCTGTGCATAGGGCCAGGGCTGGGCACTAGTGACCCAGAGAGCTACAGGTATAAGACTTCTGCCTTCCATGGTGGGAAGTTTCCTGGGCCACCCAACAGGTCAGAAGGCAGCTGCAGGTGGTGATGCTGGTGGCAGTGGTGGCAATGGTTACCATTCACTGAGCGCTGTCTGTGTGCCAATTTCTGTGCAAAATGCTTTCTACCCATGTCTCGTTCTAGTGTCGCAGGAGATGGGCACAGCGTGTGTCCTTTTTTTTTTTTTCCCCACACATCTGGTGTCTTAGGAGAGAAAGCTCACATGCACAACACATGTGCATTTATATTTACCTTTCTATAAATTGCAGCTGCAGCCAGCATTTCTCCAACACATGTGAGCATAGGATGCTCTCTTTATTCCAAATGTTTTGGTACAATCTGCAGAGGCTTAGGAGACCTAACATGTATTTGGGTTCACACAGACACCCAAAAGAGGCATCTCACACTTTCTAAACACTGTAAAGCTAATTATTATTTTCAGTGAACATACTGTTCCAACAATAAATGAATATAACTTTATAATTGTGCTCAGTATCTGTACTAGCTCTCTCCCATCTACCTCTCCAGAACCACTTTCCACCCATCTTTCTGCTTTGTGTCCAGGTGCCTGAATTCCTTGGCCCGTGTGCTCCTTTATTCTCTGACATCTGTCAGTTCTGCCACTGGGGATGGCGAGAAGAAGAGAATTAGGTCAGGGTATTTATCCCTTTGATTCATTCCACAGTGGTTACTGTGGTCTGGCTGTATCCTCTTAGGGGTAGAAACAGTTCCCCAGTGTTACCAGTCCTGGAGTATTGCATCATTTTCTCTAAACCCTACCTACACCTTTGTAAATAGCCTGTTTATTACATGCTTTTCAATGACCCAGTTGGGAGTGTGCTGTCTCTTCTCTGAGGACCCTGACTGATAAAATACTCTTTATGTAAGTATTTCTAAAACAGATTTTAAATATATTTAAAAAATATTTCGAAGGCTGATGTTTTCCAGCAAATCCTGTTAGGACCAATTTCTATGGTGCTGCCCTGTGTGTTGGCACATTCCACCAGAGGCTGGGAGGAAGAGTCGAGAGATCATAATTACCCATGCTTTCATTTTGCAAAGAAAGAAAGTGAAACCAGGGGACTTTGTGTCCCTGCCTAGTCTATACTTTCCATGTATTGTCTACAATGAGAAGATAATTTTTCCCTTGCCAAAGACCCTCTCCCACCACACAGGGGAAGAAGAGGGATTTGACTGGATGATGTGGTACCAGGATCTGTCGAGCTCTCAAATGTTGTGATGTACCTTGATCTTCCACAGAGAGAGGGCACATTTCAGCTAGTGGCCAAGGAAAGAATAAAGTCCTACAACTGAGTAGCTTTTATTAGTTCAACTAAAGGGTTGTTTACTAGCGCTAGTGCTAAGTCCAGTATTCTTTTATCTGTAGTCTTTAATCATCAGAGAGTCAAGAGGAGTTTCCCTCCTAGAAAACTAGGAACAGGAAAATCTGTATTGTGAGAAAAATGAGGAGCTTTCTGTCATTGCAGAAACTGTTAGTGCTAGCCTAGGTATTTAAAGAGATGGGTGATTCCCATAGTAGCACATCTTTTACACAACGTAATAATACACAAGCTTCTTTTTTCTTATATTCAGAGATGTCAGAAATCCTGTTTTGTCTTATGGATGGCTGTTAATCATTCCAGCTTCATTCCTCCAAACTTGCCTCTTAACTCCTCTTTGACAAGCTGAGGAGTAAGACAGATGTTTTTTGGAGGTTTTGGTGCAATTCCTGACAATTCCAGACTAAAAGGTGTTTTCCATCCTCATTCTTTTCCAAGGTGATATTTTTACCTCCACCTATCTAAGTCAAAAGAGACTCACTGAATTTTGGCCCAAGCTTGCCCTTAAAATTTCTGTTTGGGACCAGAGGAATGAAGGAATGATCAAGTGACAGGAAACTTTTCTTGGCCCTGGATTTTTAACTTTAGCTCTAGACTTTGGATTATAATTATTTAAGGGAAAAATAATGTTTCCCAGAGGAGCCCTGAACACTGCACAACATTCAGATGAACTTAGTAGTTATCACGTAAGCCAGGTGGGAGAGAGGATTAGAAGCTTCTGGAAAATAATGAACAGCATGCTTTTATGATTCCTTTCAGCAGGGGCCTTCTTCTTGACCTTTTCTTAACTGTTGGCTGAAGGCAATTTAGGTTTTAGTAGAGGATTGTTGGTCCAAATCTGTAATTATGTCTGCGTTGTGTATCAAGTTTGAGCTGCTATTATCCCTGTGCAACTAGTAAATGATAAAATAATGACCACCATGAAGAGGAAATACAAATAGTGTGGCAAGCCAACAACCTGAAAACTTGTGTGGTTCTTTTCTCTGAAACCCATCTTCCTTTTATATCAATAAGGGAAGTTTTCAGTGGCTTACCTGGCCCGTCGTGTCACAGTCCCCAATGCCGAGTGATACTGAATTGGTTTTATTTCTTTGGTTAACAGAGAGCAAGACCTCAGAGGTCCAGTAAGCAGAGGTTGCAAAGACTATCAAATGATTACTTCATCTATTAGCGGTTTTGATTTCGGATAGCTTGCATCTCATTTCAATCTTCTAAAAAATGTTTTTGCAGGTGTTTTGTGTGCACGTTGAAGGATACTGTCATTTATTGTTACATTTTAAAGAATTATAGGGTTCGATAAATATTTATGTGATGCCACTACATTCACAATGTTTCATTGAAAAGAAAATGAAATGAAAATGAAAATGGCCTGTAGTCTGTATTTTTCGCTTGCTGGTTCTTATAAAAGCATGTCTTATCGACAGACAGAATCTACAAGGAGTTGTGTGTAGGATTCAATTCAATTTATATTAAATTCTGGGCATCGGTATACGAATTATTGAATATAATAGGAGTCTCCAATTTTCTCTTTGGATGTTGGAGGATTTAGTGGCTCCTCTAGGGCCACTCTCTGTGATTAAATTCACATTTTCATTTGCATAACATAGTTAATATTCTAGTTGCTTTTAAAAAGCAGTATGTTGGTGAGAATAATACTGAGCTAAAATAACATATTGAATATGAAATATCTTGCATCAAAAAGTGAATAAAAGTTGAAGGAATTAAGCTGAAAGATTAAGGTGTCACACACACACACACACACACACACACACACACACTAAAAGATATCATGGTGAAAATATAAAGCCATTGTGGTTTACCCCCAACATCTATAAAATAAAGCTTAAATAATTTTCATAGTTTTTATCTCCACTTGCTTCCTGAAAAGTCTGCCTCTTCTCCCTCCATTTCCCTTCCTTTTTTCTTGCCATCTCTTTTCTTCCCTCATTCCCACATTTGCAGTTCACTGATTTCCTGTAGGCAGGGTACTTTGCACTAGAAAGGATGCACAGATGATTAAGTCAAGGGCTAGCAGTGGAGACAGAAAAGCATGTAATTACAAACTGCGTGATGCATAAGTGACACAAAGTAAGTGAGTGCCTTGTGCTCACCATTCATCATGTTTATTGTGGCCTCAGCATCACCCTTTGGCATTGTGGGATGATTTTTACAAATTCCAATTGGAGACAAGACAGTATGAGAGATAACCAGAGCATTAAAGTGAGTTGATGATGATATATAAGCCAGGCTTAATTGTCAAGGAATATCTAATCCCAGAAACAGATCCAGGTTTTGTGAGGCTTGAAGTACATACCTTGTATCATCTTGGGGTGCCTGCTTTGAGAAAAGAGGATACAAATTTATGACTACAAAATTACTGTATTTGTTTGAACTGAGGAAGGAAATCATAGCAACTCTTAAGTTTAAAAGTCAACAAACACCACAAATATCACAAAACTCAGAAAAATAATATATTTTGTTGATTAAGTTCCTGACCCACCTCTAATACTTTCTTTCCCTTACATTTTTTGGTTTCTTTTTTGGTTTGATTGCCTCTTCACAGGATAACAATTTTGCAATTGTTTCTACAGAAAGTACAGAAAGATTATTTCGTTTTTCTCCAGTGCTGGTTGATTGAAATTAGTTTTTTATTGTTGAGAGTTTAGACATGTTACTCTGTGGTTGTGGCTTGTTATTGGTAATGCTATGTAAATATTATACATTGCTGTCAAATTTGAAAACAATCTCTATTGAGTTTTTTTCCTATAAACTATAACAGACATCTTTGCTGCTAATACTGCTACTTGTCTGTGCTCTGTAAACTTAAAGAGTCCAGTAATTTCCATTTTGGGGAAATACTCTAATCAACAACAACAAAAAATCATGGTGTGTTTATAATTTGTATGCTGCATTTCGAGAGAGAACTTCATTTTGACTCTAGAGGCAAGAACCAAGTCTTCCAGTTACGAGTGTAGATATCTAATGATTGGGGAATTTTCCCCAGACTAGCTTTTGGCTGCATACATTCGAGCTTGGTTTCTCCTCTCTGCCCCTCCACCCTGCCCGGCCATAATTGTCATCATAAACCTGACCACCACAGGATATGTTCATATAATGATACAAGTTCTAGTCTTTTCATGTCCATGCTACAATGCTGGATCTCTCAGTCCAGTAGGTAGTAAGAATGCTTTTGGAAGCCATTCCTACACTTGAGATGGCTAACAACAATTTGTCTATGGCTGGATTTGATGGAGAACCATGTAAATATATGCCACTGAATGCAAACTAAATGTATCCTTAACTCAATTCTGCCTTATGCCTACAGCCATTCCACCTGATGATGCAAAACGTAATAGAGGAGAAGTTGGAGGGGTAAGAGAAAGAAGTTTTAAATTATTGTCGTTGAAATATATTCCTTTTGCAAAAAAATATATAAAAATGTATAACCACGTAAACATCACTAGGGTCTTTCCTGGGGCTTGGAAGGTAGTCTGATAGCTTCATGTTGAATTGGCATCTGCCTAGCGCTGCTAGTAAGTGAACATTTTTTTCTGAGAGAAGTAAGTCTCCAAGGTCAGTGGGGAGAGTGACTGAGCTGGCCCCTGCCTCAAAGCCTAGTCCTTGATTTGAAGACTGGTGCCTGAGACACCTGCACCAGGTTTAAGGTCATTATCCCTCTTGGGTATTATTGAATCAGCAGACAGACAGTGCAAAGGATACAAGATCTAGGTTGCATGTGAATGGATCCGGCTCCCTATCTCGAGGAGGTGCTCTGGAAGCTCATTAGCCAAAGCAGCACTTGAAGACTAAGAAATCTGCAAGGTCAAGAAGCTTACTGCCTTGGGCTCACTGTGTTTTTGGAGCAGCTGGCTGGTAAGAGAATTGCACTGTTCCTTGGGCCCACTCTCCTTTATAACACCCATTTAGGAATTCAACAGTAAGATACACCAGGATCCGGAAACAGATAAAAAGGGCCTTTGAGAGCTGTCCTAGTAACTGTTGGCGTTCTTTCATTTAGACTCATTATCTGTACCCTAAAATCATGACTTGGGGATTTCCCCTAAATCTTGAGAGATTTCGCTGAACCATCATGTCCACATTATTATTAAAATTTATTATAGATAATCTAATTTATGACTATTCTAATGAATATATCAGTAGCGCATCTCCCAGTAATTTCCCTGCCCATGGGCTGCTGGCATTGGTAAGATGTTTCTGATTTCATGGACTGGAACCTGATAAAGCCCTCTAATTATTAAAAATACACATTGACTTGAGGTCAGCTTTGATAGAGCATTCTACCCTCGGGAGATCATATATCAGACTCGAGCCTGTATGAGACCCTGAGATCCTAAACGAAGTCGTGAATATGGAGCATAAAGTTCAAGTCTTCTCCTGAAAGGTCACACCTGCCCTCATGCAGATCACACATCTCTCCCCAGACCTGGGTAGAGTTAATCTGTTCTTTTCTCACCTTTTCAGGACACTTCTAAAGGAATGTTTATCACATGGCTAAACTGAATGAGCTTGGAAAGGAAAACAGTGATTCGGTTTAGGATAACAATTTCATGAAACATTGTTCTCATTGCGAAAAATGCAGTTGTAGTCCTATCTGTCTGTAGTTTTAGCCTAGAGGGCAAATAATCAGGATTGAAGTGCATGAGAATTGCGTTTATGGGTCACTAAATTCTTGTGTTTCTGAAGTAGGATAGCGCAGGCACTCAAGGGTGTTCATACTAAGTCAGAATTCTATATTCCACAGTCACGTGCCACGACTGCAAAATGTATAGCAATACCTGGCTAATTGAGAACTTCATAATTCAAGAACTAAGATGGAAGCAAAAATTGCTGTTGGGGGCCTTGTAAATAGCCTTTAAAAAGAATTTGCACTGACATACCTGAACTCTTGTTTTTTCCCCAGACCTTATTTACTTTTACTTTGCACATAATTCTAATAAGCTGGACTTCCCAATACCTATCCTACAGTATTTTAGTAATTGCAAAGCAGAGATATTGATATAAAAAAGGCTTAATAACAACAGTGATAAGTAACTCCGTTACCCTGTCTATGATCAGACAGCGAGAGGAATAAGTAGGTAACTCACATTGTGTGTTTGTCATATGCCAAGCATTAAATAAGTATTAAGTCATTTACTTCTCTCAAGGATTCCATGAGGTGGGTACCCCTACTATCCACATCTTATGGATGAGGAAACAAAAGCTAGATTTTAAAAGACTGTCCAAGGTTTCATAGCCCTGGTAGAGCAATGAGGCAGGCCAGCACCAGAGTCTGAGCTCTTAATCACTACACTTCAGACACTCTCTGGATGAACAGCCCTAAGTGTCTCCTTAAGGGCTGGAACCCAGAGGGAGCCCATCGCTTCATTACCGCGCGGTGTAATAGCTCATCATTATAGAAGAGCCCCAATCATTGTAGAGGCTCAGGTTCCCTAGAAAACAGAGCCTGGGGCGAAAGTTACAGTGCCGGCTAATGTTTTATTAAGGGTGTGATCCCAGGGGAATGGGTGTTAGAGGGGAGGAAGGAAGCCATGCCTAAAGGAAGGGAGACCAAATATAAATCGGTACATTATTAAATTGGCTAGAGCTTCACAACAAAACCCAGCATGTTTCTCAGTCTTCCTGTGTGTCTCCAGGGAGGCCACTCAGGAACGCTGCATCTTGGGGTTGGAGGGGAGGTTGAGCTGTCGTTCTCTTGGCTCTTTCCCATTTTTGACCCCTTATTGATCAGCTTTGCCACCTGGGGTGTTAACTCCACTCTCCTGGGTTGTGCTTGGTGTGCCTGGGCAACTGGGAGAGCCAGGACTTTGTTGGCACAGTCTCTCTTACCTGTCCGTGCTCTTGTTGTAGCAGCAGACATTCCTGTCAGGAAGCTAGGGAACAAATTTGAGGCCAGAGGGTAGTGGAGCGGGTTGGGCTGAGCGAATCTTGGCACTGGATCTGGGCAGAGAAGTTCAGCGTATTGCGGTAAGTTGTTTCATCAAAACCACAAAAGCTAAACAAAGCAAAACTCCGCCCATGAAACTGTGACGCCTCCCTAGGCAGATGCTCTGCTCCGTAGAAAACTCAGCTGCACAGAATGACACATTGCCCAAAGGCTCTGATTTGTCAAGGCATTGTGATTCCTGTTCCTCTGGCCCCTGGCCTGCATAGAAGTACAAGCGGAAAGTGCCCGCACTTTGTAGTCTTCGACTGATGTGAGCAAAACGTCTTTTTAGTACCTCTCCTTTCTTGGGAGCCTGGGATATCTGAGTGCTGTTTGATCAAATGCGTGTGCATGAATTCCTGGGCTGGAAATGCAGAGGGAGGTAGAAGAGGAGCTGGAGGTAGGGGTTTTCTGAGAGTTTTGTGTGCGGAGCTGACTTTCCCATCTTCATTCCTTGTCACAGAGTAATAATCACCTTCCTTCTCCTCCTCGGTATCATCCCCACTATCATCGCACACTCAAGGAGAGTCTGCTTTCTGCTAGGTGCTCTGCAGGCCGCTTCCCTGTACTTGAGTTCACTCAATCCTCGCAGCAAACTTATGAGGCAGGTACTGTTATTATCCCAGATTTATGAGTGCGGGAACTGAAGTTTAGAGAGGTTAAATAACTTGCCCGATTGCACAGAGCTTGTAAGTAACAGAGCCAAGGCTTCAACTCGCATTGCTTTACTCCACAGCCCTTGCTCTTGTCCTGACCATACGTTGCTCCTTGGGCCTGCGTGTTTGGGCCCTCCCAGAAAAATGCCATCCTCACCCCACTCTGTGCATCCCATTTTCTCATGTGTCTTTGTTGCTAAGAGCTTAAGGGGGAATATCTGCAGTATACAATCATTTATTATAATATACGTTGTACACTGTATTATGTAACATATAATGAACATATTATATAGACTAAGTAAATGTATTCAATATAACAAATACACAATATATAATACAGTTTATAATATAAAATAATATATCTAACAATATAGTAGTATGTATGTTACATATATTTTATGTTATATATTTGATATTATATAATATGTCATATGTTACGTTATATCACATATATTATATATATTGAGCACCAACTATGTGCCAGGCATTGTTCCAGGGCACTGAATTAGACCAGTGAGCCAAATGGAAAAGAGTCCTTTTCTTTGTAATATTCTATTGGGGAGGTAGACAATAGTCAAGATAGGTATAATGTGTAATATGTTAGATGGGTTTAAGCGCTAAGCAGAAAAATAATGCAAGTAAGGGAGAAAGAAAGTGTCAGAGGTGGCAGTAGATTCCAAAGAATGCATCGCCTAGATGACCTCTAGATAAGGTCCTGAAGGAATTTCAGATTTGTAAACGGGTTATTTCAACGTGGAGGAGGCAATAAAAATGGGGAGCAAACTTGGTTGATTGCCACAGACTCTGGTCAGTACTCTTTGTGGTGAACAAAACCTCTATGAACTAACTGTAGGAAGAATATAATATAAAACACACAATTATTATCAATGCAGATTGTTAAACGCAAAGTCTCGTGCTTAAGAGTATTTTCCAGTTAATCAACAGGCATAATATAAGTGTACGCCATCTCAAATTTCCTTTAATTCCAGTATGCCTACCCCATAAGAGGAACAACTTCTTTTGCTGCCCCTCCTCTTATTAATTATACTTACTTCCCATCTTCCTTCTGGAATCCCATTTTTCTGAATACTGTTTGTGGCAATTGTACGATTGTTATCGTCAGTTGTATTGCCTTTAAACCTATTGGACTAAGCGTCTGCTGTGTCAGGTGTGATGTCCCAGCTGCCGAGCACAGAGGTCGGTCCATTGCTCCGTGGACTTCCATTCTAACGGGGAGGATAAGGCATGCAGGTAGGGAAAGTGGAAATACATACACGTCCTATATGTAAATTATTGATTTTCAAGGAATTACAGTCATTTAATATACTTTCTGTTAAATTATAATTGAACTGGATTCTCTTTTAGAAGTCTAGCTACCTTGGAGTTTATTTAAACTAAGAGGGAAAGGTCATAGTGTTTGTATGCAGTACATACTTGGT
Organism: Ursus maritimus; assembly: GCF_017311325.1. Classification (NCBI taxonomy): domain Eukaryota; kingdom Metazoa; phylum Chordata; class Mammalia; order Carnivora; family Ursidae; genus Ursus; species Ursus maritimus. The sequence continues at coordinate 31,651,581 of NW_024424008.1, read as the reverse complement.
GCTTTAACAGTTGTGATGAATAGCAAGGAATTATGCAGTGCTGTACTTGTGACCCGTACTAAACATCGGCATTTTGGATTGTACCTAACTTAAAGAAATGTCTCAAATCCTTTTTGAAATACTGTAGTAGCCAATACATAGAGGCACGCCCTAGGTAAGCATAGGAATGCCATTTAGAAAAGAAAGAGAAATACCATCACACTTGGAAAGACTCAATCATTTTGTAAATGACAGAGCTTGGAGATCATGGTTTCCCTTATCTTCTGAGGATGAGGGTCACCTTGACGAGTATCCTTCCCCACCCAACCTGTCCTGCACCTGGATACATGTGTGCATGCCCTTCTCAGTGGCCAAAGGAGTGGGGGGGCTTGAACTGGATTTTTAAAAACTCTTTGGGGTACCTGGGTGGCCCAGTCGGTTAAGCGTCTGAGTCTTGGTTTTGGCTCAGGTTGTGAGATCAGGGTCATGAGATCAGCCCTGAATTGGGGGGTCCCTGTGTGCTCAGTGTGGAGTCTGCTTGAGATTCTCTTTCCCTCTCTCTCTGCCCCTCCCACTTGTATGCTCTCAAATAAATATATAAATCTTTTTTTTAATGTTTCTTAATTATATTATGTTAGTCACCATACAGTACATCCCTGGTTTCTGATGTAAAGTTCGATGATTCATTAGTTGCGTATAACACCAGTGCACCATGCAATACGTGCCCTCCTTACTACCCATCACCAGTCTATCCCATTACCCCACCCCCCACCCCTCTGAAGCCCTCAGTTTGTTTCTCATAGTCCATAGTCTCTCATGCTTCATTCCCCCTTCTGATTACCCCCCTCTTTCTTTATCCCTTTCTTCCCCTACTGATCTTCCTATTTCTTATGTTCCATAGATGAGAGAAATCATATGATAATTGTCTTTCTCTGCTTGACTTATTTCACTTAGCATTATCTCCTCCAGTGCCGTCCATGTTGCAGCAAATGTTGCGAACTCGTTCTTTCTGATAGCTGAGTAATATTCCATTGTTTTTATATGGACTACAACTTCTTAATCCAGTTATCTGTTGAAGGGCATCTCGGCTCCTTCCACGATTTAGCTATTGTGGACAATGCTGCTATGAACATTGGGGTGCATATGGCCCTTCTCTTCACTACGTCTGTATCTTTCAATGCTATCCCGACTTTCAATGCTATCCCGATCAAAATACCAATGACATTTAGAGTATAGAGTATCATGTCATCTGCGAAGAGAGACGATTTGGATACCTTTTATCCCTTTTTGTTGTGTGATTGCTGTTGCAAGGACTTCTAGTACTATGTTGAATAATAATGGCGAGAGTGGGCATCCTTGTCGTGTTCCTGATCTTAAGGGAAAGGCTTCCAGCTTTTCCCCACTGAGAATGTGATTTGCTGTAGGCTTTTCATAGATGGTTTTTATGAGATTGAGGAATGTACCCTCTATCCCTACACTCTGAAGGGTTTTAATCAGGAAAGGATGCTGTATTTTGTCAAATGCTTTTTCTGCATCGAGAGGATCATATGGTTCTTGACTCTTTTCTTGTTGATATGATGTATCACGCTGATCGATTTGCGAATGTTGAACCACCCTTGCATCCCAGGGATGAATCCCACTTGGTCATGATGGATAATCCTTTTAATGTACAGTTGGATTCTATTAGCCAGGATCTTGTTGAGGATTTTGGCATCCATATTCATTAGGGAAATCGGTCTGTAATTCTCCTTTTTGATGGGGTCTTTGCCTGGTTTGGGGATCAAGGTAATATTGGCCTCATAGAATGAGTTTGGTAGCTTTCCTTCTGTTTCTATTTTTTGAAATAGCTTTAGGAGAATAGGTATTATTTCTTCTTTGAATGTTTGGTAGAATTCCCCAGGAAAACCGTCCGGGCCTGGAGTTTTGTTATTTGGAAGGTTGTTTATCACTGACTCAATCTCTTCATAATTAATTGGCCTGTTTAAAAAATCAATTTCTTCCTCTTTCAGTCTTGGTAGTTTATGGGTTTCCAGGAAGGCCTCCATCTCTTCCAGATTGCTTAGTTTATTGGCATAAAGCTGTTGATAAAAGTTTCTAATTATCCTTTCTATTTCATTGGTGTTGGTTGTGATTTCTCCCCTTTCATTCATAATTTTATTAATTTGGGTCCTTTATTCTTTTGGATAAGTCTTGCCAGTGGTCTGTCAATTTTATTGATTCTCTCAAAGAACCAGCTTCTAGTTCTGTTGATCTGCTCTACTGTACTCCTGGCTTCTAATTCATTGATTTCTGCTCTAATCTTGGTCAACTGCTTCCTTGTGCATGGATTAGGCCTGTCCCTCTGTTACTATTCCAGCTTCTTGAGGTGAGAATATAAAAACTGCATTTTAGATTTTTCTATTCTTTTGAGTGAGGCTTGGATGGCTAGTGTATTCTTAGACTGCTTCTTGCAGTACCTTCCATAGGTTTTGGACCATTGTGTTTTCATTCTTGTTGGTCTCCATAAATTGTTTAAATTGATTTTTGATTTCCTGGTTTATCAAGTATTCCTGAGCAGGACGGTTCTTAGTCTCCAAGTGTTTGAGTTTCTTCCAAATTTTTCCTTGTGGTTGAGTTCCAATCTTAGAGCATTGTGGTCTGAGAATATGCAGGAATAATTCCGTTTTGGTATCAGTTGAGACCTGTTTTGTGACCCAGAACATGATCTATATTCTTGGGAATGTTCCATGGGCATTAGAATAGAACAGTATTCTTGGTTCTGGGGTGTAGTGTTCTATATATATATATATATATATATATATATATATATATATATATATCTATATATATATCTATATATATATCTATATATATATCTATATATATCTATCTATGAGGTCCAACTCGTCGAGTATGGCATTCAAAGCTCTTGTTTCTTTGCTGATTTCTTGCTTAGGTGATCTGTCTATTGCTGATAGTGGAGTGTTGAGGTCTCCTACTATTAGTGTATTTTTATCTAATATGTCTCTTTATTGTGGTTAAGAGTTGGCTTGTGTATCTTGCTGCTCCCCGTTAAATATATATATTTATAATTGTCATATCCACTTGTTGGATACATCCTTTAAGAATAATATAGTGCCCTTCTGTGTCTCTAACTATAGTCTTTAGTTTAAAATCCAGTCTGTCTGATATAAGAATTGCTACCCCAGCTTTCTTTTGAGGTCCATTTGTGTGAAAGATGGTATTCCATCCCTTTACTCTCAGTCTGAATGTATCTTTGGGTTCAAAATGAGTCTCTGGTAGATAGCAAATGAATGGGTCATGTCTTTTTATCCAATCTGCAACCCTGTGGTGTTTTATGGGAGCATTTAGGCCATTTACATTGAGACTGATTATTGGGAGATATGATTTTAATGATGCCATGTTGCCAGTAAAGTCTTTGTTTCTATAGGTTGTGACTTTCTGTTCTGTATCACTCTTGGGGCCTTTTTACTTTTATAGAACCCCCCTTAATATCTCCTGTAGGGCTGATTTCGTGGTTACGAAATTGGTCAATGACTGTCGATTCTGGAAGGTCTTTATTTCTCCATCTTTATTTCTCCATCAATTCTGAATGACAGCCTTGCTGGATAAAGGATCCTTGGCTGCATGTTTTTCTCTGAAAGAGCTTTAAAAATGCCCCCCCAACCCTTTCTCTCATTCCAGGTCTGTGTAGACAGGTCTGACGTAATTCTGATACCTTTGCCTTGGTACGTGAGAAATTTCTTTGCCCTGGCCGCTTTCAATACTGTATCCTTGGATCTAATATTTTCGAAATGCACTATGACGTGACGTGGCGTAGGTTTGTTGTGGTTGAGCTTGGGAGGGGTCCTCTCTGACTCTTGGACACGAATATTTGTTTCCCTCTCTAGATTAGGGAAGTTTTCAGCTACAATTTGTTCAAATATCTCTTCTAGACCTCTGTTTTTCTCCACCCCCTTGGGGATGCTGATGATTCTGACATTGGAACATTTCATTGAGTCAGTAATCTCCCGTAACCTACATTCCTGAGCGTGGATTTTTTTGAGTCCAGATTCTATTTTAGCTTTCTCTTCTACTAACCCATCCTCCAATTCGCTGATACGTTCTTCTGCCCCATTCACCCTGGCCGTCAGAGCCTCTAGTTTTGACTGCATTTGGCTCATAGAGCTCTCATTTCCACCCTTAGAGATTCTATGTTCTCACAACATTTCGTAATACTTTTTTCAGTCCTACATCATCTTGACCATTGTTGCTCTGAATTCCATTTCTGATAATTTGGTTATATCCATATCCATTAGTTCTGTGGCAGAGGCCACAGACTCGCTGTCTTTTCTTTGCTGGGGTGGATTTCTCCTTCTCGTCATTCTGATGAGGAGAGGGTGCGGGGTTGTCCAGAGCCCAAATTATTGACCAGGACCCATGCCGTGCACCCTTGTTTTATAGGGATCTTAGGGGTGTGGGCTTCTTGATTTTTCAGCCTGCCTTCTGTGTTCTGGGGGAGGGGCCTGCCCCGCTGATACTCAGGCAACCCTGTTTGGGTAGAGTCTCCGTGTCCCCTGCGAGGGGGGATGGAGATGGGCACGCTGTGAGCCGGTATTTCCAGGCTTTTGTTCTCTGGCGGCTTTCCCTGGCGGTTTGCTGTGCCTCTTCTGAGAGAGCAGCAGCGGTCGAATCTCAGCCTCTGTCACAGAACAGGGGGATCGTGGACCGTTCTCCACTGATGTTCTGGCCACTTTAACTCTGTTTCTGTTGGTGCTGCTCAACCCTGCAGCGTCCCAGGATGTGCGCCCCACACCCGGCGTCCCAGCCCTCACTTCCAGGGCCGGCGCGTCTCTGTCCTTTATGTTTCTAAGACCGCCAGCCGCCAGCCGCCCCCCGCGTTCTCTGGAGCTCCTGGTCTCAGTCTGGTCGCGCGCGTTCCCTGGCTCACGGTCTCAGTCTGTTCTCTCGCGGGTGCCGACTGTGAGTCCGCCCGCCCGCTCCCCCGTGCAAGTGGCTACCGCTTCCCGGCTCACGGCTCCCCGCTTCGTACCTCAATACTCAGCGCTGGAGATGTTCATTTGTAGAGATCCAGATGTATCTTCTGGCGTCTCGGGCTGATTCCGTGGATGTTCAGGCTGGTCTGGTACCTATCCAACTCGACTCAGGGGACCGGCTGAAAAAGGGGTCCCCTACTCCTCTGCCATCTTAACTCTCTCAAATAAATATATAAATCTTTGAAAAAATAATAAAAACTCCTTGATGATTCTTTGGGGCACAGTTAGCCCAGTGCCCTGAGTTGACAATCAAGGAAGGTGAGACTTACTAAGATAAGTGACTTTTCCACGGCCCACAGCTGGTCAAGGAACCTTGAACTCAGGACTTGTAAGCATGAGTCCTGTTCTGTTCAAAGCTGTCTTAATGATTCACAAGATGTTTTTGATGTTTTGGGTTGTCATCATTAACCATATTTATTACTGAAAGATATGATTACTAGCTTGGCCGTAAGAAAGATCGCTTTTTACTAGAATGGCTGATGTCAGAGTTGACTATGTGTACATTTCATACATGGGAGGTTTTTAGATGACCGTCCCTTATGGCGTTTTACAACTATTTTACTTCCTGTTGTTTACTGACCTGAAAACATCATACCTCACATTTGAAGGAAAGATGAAAGTGCACTTTTTAAAAATCCCACATCCCCCGTTTTTAGTCACAGAACTCTTTAAATTAAGTCATTAGCATATGCAAACACTCCTTTTCCCAAAGTGGTTTTTCTACTCTGCAATTATTATGTTGTTTTGGGTAAGATAAATAAACCCAACATTAAAACATTAGACACTGAAATGAGAAACAGTAGCATTGCCAGTATAAAATATTAGGGAGCTATTAAAAACACGAGCAAATACAAACCCCCTCCCTGTGGCTCCTGGCAGGCGTGTTGAGCAAAGTGATGCCCTCTGGTACTCTCGCTTCCACGTGTGAACTCTGGGATGTTGGAAATTCTCTGCTGGAAATGACTAGCCAGGCCACTTAGCCAGGGGTGGGTCGGACAGAGAGGCTTCTGCATTCTTTTGTTCTGTTCAAAACAATGCAGTTTTCTCCAGCTGTGAGGTCAAATTTCAAGTCCTTTTGTAAACTTAAATTGTCTGCTTTGTCTAATACTGTTCCAGGCAGTTCTGTTTTCAGGCACACAGACAGATCGACAGTGCGGAAGTAGCCCATGTGGGGAACATGCATGTGGGGTTGGCTCTTGGGCAAGAAGTGAATCCTCCTGGGGACCTCGGGTGCTAACGTAACATGCAGAGCTTGGTAACCAGGTTTGAGTACATGGCCTGAAGATTTCTCTCTGTTGCCGGGGAGTATTTCCTGGTTGGCACATGGGATTCTTAATAAAGAGTTTGGAAACACCAGCTTTGCTGTGTTTTGGCTTCTCACCAGAAGGTGAATAAAGATGAGGAGTTTTCTCTCTCTCTCAGATGGATTCCAGAATCTTTCATTTTGGATAGTAAAGTGTATTTTTGTTTGCTTGGGTGTTTGTTGTTACTGTTTTCTGTCTTTTAGTGTTTCTGAGTTGCTCTGACTTGGCACCTCCTGAACAGACATATGAACCCCAAATAATTGTACTGAGAAATGCAGAAATTATTGAGCAAGAGGCTATTGGATTTCCATAAGTAAGCAAATATATCCTAAGAGCTCATGGGTGAAAATTGCTTTTTATTTAATGAGTCATTTTTATTGGAAGGTAATGATTATGTCCAGGCCATAAATACAGTGTAAATTCCCTTCAGTGGACATTAAAAAGATGACATTCAATTGGAAGCCACTCTAAAGGCTTCAGAATATTGAGGTTACAAAATTTCAAGCTTGTGCATCCTGCACCCTATGAATATGAGGAAATGGATGAAACCCAGCGAGAGCTCACATGCAGGAACAGATGTTTATGACCTTGCAACAGCAACTTGGAGAGCGCACATAGTGGTATAATGGTTAAGAGTTTTAAAAGGCTTGTCACATGTGTCATCTTATTTTATTGTTACAGGCACCCTCTGAGTCATCTGCCCTCTCCCCATTTTGCAAATGAGAAAACCGGCACAGGGAGTTGTAGGGATTTGCCCAAATACCTCATCTTTCCAGCGTATCAGACTGCCTCTTCTTGTGTTTATGAATGTGTGATTTTTCAGACTAGCGAGTTGAGCAATTTGTCTTCAAAGTCTGGATATATTTTTCTTTCAGGAATATTCGTCCAGGAACAAGAGTTATTGCCGGTAGTTACACTTGCTTGTTTATAGAGGATGATTTTTAAAAATTCATCTGTGTTCCGCGTATAGCTGGGAAATAAAAACTGTTGTCCAGTTATTTGAAATCACACTTAGACTATGCATTCTGCATATATTCTGTCTATATTAAGATTCCGTTCAGCTGCTCAGAGAGCAAATGGTAGAACTTTTTCAGCTGACATTCATGCTACCAGTGTATCTAAATGGCTGTTTCCAACTAGCTCTGTGCAATCCGCTGGGTTTGTTAGAATTGCTGTGCGTGCCCGAGATGTGGGTGTGTAGGTCGTGCTATTTACACCCTGGCGGTACTTTTTTGTTCAATGTTGGCTGCATATTTGTCTTACTCCTGCTCCTTGAAGGCAGGATATATTTCTCTAAATAAATAGGCACCGTTGTGTCCTGTGCCTTTCTGGGTCAGAGTTTGACATAGGAACCTGCTCAGTAGGTACTTTTTTGAAAGGAGGAAGAGAAGGAAGGGCCAGCTGTGTAATCCACATGCCACTCTCTGTCTCTCTCTGTCCCATTCCTTTCCAGAGGTTGGCTTAGATGGAGACGTGTTTCCTGGCCATCAGCTATGCCTCTGAGCATGTGGAGATTTGTTCCATAACCTTCTTTGTTCTTCTGTGGTTCAAAGCTTTGAATAATGTATGTGTAGACAAAGGAAATTGAGACATTGATGATCTATGAAGAGCTTTCATCAAATACCGGAGTTTGAGGTTTATATTTTTCCCAGCCATTTAAGGTAATGACAAAAATATTGATAATAGCTTACATTTAAAAAATATACTTGATTTTCAATAATTTTCAGTACATCTCATTGACCCCGTAGTAAGTAGCTTATGGCTTCTTTCTTCCTGCCCTACCAGAGCCAACAAAATGTCTGCAGAGCTGCCTATCACTTTCTTATAAATACGATCATCTCAGATTTCCAGTGTTTTCTTATTATTTTAAAGATCAACTTATTTATTTTAGAGTGAGTGAGAGGGAGAGATTGTGCAGACTCATGGGTGTGGGGCAGAGGGAGAGAATCCCCAAGCAGACTCCCTGCTGAGCACGGAGTCAACATCAGGGCTCTATCTCACAAGCCGTGAGATCATGACCTGAGCCAAAACGAAGAGTCAGATTAACTGACTGAGCCACCCAGGTGCCCTTCCAGTGTTTTCTTGTCACCTAGCTTGTTGTTCTTTTACAGTGTGTTTAATACTCTCGTGGTCCATTCTTAGGCTGACTCTTTATATTTCTATTTTCTGATGGACTTTGTCCTCAACATAATTTTTTAAAATTATCTTTCTCCTCTTCTATCTTTCAGTCAAGCCCCATAAACTTCTTAATGGTAAGGTCAGCTCACCAAGCAACTCATCCAGCAGGTGCTGCCTTCCAGATCTTGTTTGGAACTTTGGGTTCGTTTCAGGCAACAGTTTTCCATATAAGGTGTTCCATGCTATTTTGAATGTGTCAAGGGCCTCGAATTTCACTCCTCTCTTAAAGATGTTGTGAATGTATTAATCTTCAATTCCTTCAATTGCTATTTTATATACATTGACCTCTTTTGGTATTTCTTTGCAAAAGTACTTTAGTGTTTTTCCAGGTTAGGTCTTTGGCATCGTCACCTCCCTACTGCCCTCCCATCCATATGCTTTCTTTTGTCTTTTTTTTTTAAAGACTTTTATTAATTTATTTGACAGAGAGACAGTGAGAGAGGGAACACAAGCAGGGAGACTGTGAGAGGGAGAAGCAGGCTTCCCGCTGATCAGGGAGCCCGATGCAGGGCTCGATTTCAGGACTCTGGGATCATGACCTGAGCTGAAGGCTGACACTTAATGACTGAGCCACCCAGGCGCTCCCATATGCTTTCTGTAGGCAACACTTTTTTGGCTACTTTAAAAATATTCTATCCTCAGGGCGCCTGGGTGGCTCAGTGAGTTACGTGTCTGACTCTTGATTTCGGCTCGGGTCATGGTCTCAGGGTTGTGCGATAGAGCCCCGCATTGGGTTCAGCATGGAGTCTGCTCGGGATTCCCTCTTTGGCCGCCCCCTGCGTGTGCTCTCTCTAAAATAAATAAAATCTTAAAAAACTATAGTCTATCTTCTCTTTCATTCAATTTTCTTGTTCACTAAGAAATGTTCTTTCTTCTTGAGAAAGCATAGTTGTAAAGCTTGCTCCACAACTGATTAATTGATACTAAATGAATTATTTTATATACAGCACGGAGCACAACGTTTCTATTCCTTCTCTATTTCAGCTTTCTCAGTGCAAAAGGAATGTAACGGGCATTACTGGTGATCGGTAGCACCTGCCTCTATACTGTGAGACATTCATAAATGTAAACACAGAAGCATTCAGTTATCCAACATTGGTGCATGGCTTCGTTTTTCTTCTAGCAGGTAGCACACACTACTTTTGATGGAGTTACCCTGGCAGGTGGAGCCAGGAAGCAGGTCCCCATGAGCAGGAAATCATCTCTTTTGTATGTATCAGGCAGTTTTAAGACTGTTTGGTGGTAATCCAGACCAAGGGGGATTATTCTGTCTTTGCCTTTGTCAAAATCACTTTGCTGGACTGTAGATGAGAAAAAAATCCTGAAACTTTGGACTGGTACTATTTATTTTCTGATAGCTGGGAGACTCTTATGAATAAATAAGAGCAATATTTACAGGTTAGCTCTTGGCTTTGGTGTCCACATCTGTTCGTATTCAGGGCCAGAATCTTCACCGATGTGATCAAAATATTCTAAGAACTAAAGAAAAAAAAATCAAACTCTTTTCATTTAAGTTTGAACTCTATGTTTGTTACTGTTTGAGAATTGCTTAAATGACTAGAACAGGGTCTTTGGAGTGTAAGAACATGCCCTTCTTAGTTCTATCCATAAGAGGAAGAAACTCAAGGAGAATCAGACCAGGTTCTGGAAGATTGATGTCCTAGCGTGGGGCTGTGAGGTTAGGTGAGGTTGAAGGCCAGCTGAAAGGGGCAGGTTAGGTCATTAACTGGAAGAACATTTAGAGAAAGTAACTGTGAGAGAGACAAGAGGGATAGTGCTATCGCTTGATTTTGTTTTTGGGTTGGAATTCCATCATGTAATCAGAATCTCGTGTGTGTGTGTGTATCTGTGTGTGTTTAAGGAAGCTGGTTTCAGGTGAGTTTCTGTCCTCAAGTGGTGTTAAATTTTATAACTAGGATTATGTGTGGGAAATATTAAATTTAAAAACAAGTGTGAATGCACCTGTGTCTCATCTTCAAAATCCCCATTTGTGGTTAACGTTTGATATTTACGGTGCGTCTTGCTAACGGCTACAACGAACAGTTTGGGGCTGGTACGTGAACATTCCACTTGCTCTGTGGCCCTCAGTGTTTGGTGGTCCTTAATTGGTCTGTATGTCCCTGTCTTCCTCCTCCAGCCAGACTTGGCCATTTGCTTGATCTGTCAACTGTACTTTATACAGCTGTTTCTTTTTTGTTTGTTTGTTGAGCGCCCCAAAGGAACTCATGTTGTGTGTGTATGCTCCATCATGGCAGCTGCTGCCCATGTGACCTTCACAGCCACCCTATGAGGCATAATTATTCCCAGTTCAGAGACAAGGAGACACAGCATAACTTAGCTCTCTTCATAATGCTGAGACCAAACCCAGATCCCTTCACGCTTAGGCCAACTCTCTTTTGAGGGAGAACCTCTTGGCGGTGTGTCAGTCTTTGTTCTAGCAGCTAGAATTCTTCCGTAGGTTGGGAAAGATACAGAGTCACCTTTTCACGAGTGGCACTCCAGCACAGAGCCCCACTGCACGCTCTCCTGCTCCTAGCCGACTTCTTGCTGTCAGTGAGCTGCTGAGGGGATGTTGTCCTTAGGGCAATCTTGGAATTTTCCTTTTTTGTTTTTTGTGTTTTTGAGGTGAAATTCACACAACAGAATATTAACCGTTTAAAAGTGCTCAGTTCACAGCTGTACATTCAACATTGTGGGTGTACTAGCACACACCTACCCCCTCTGTCGAGTTCCGAGCTCCCCGTTCCCCCTTCTCCCCAGCACCTGGCAACCACTGGTCTATTTTCTATCTTCTGTTTTTGCTTTTTATAAGCATAGAGGACAGCCATAGTAAAGAATGGGATGCAACGTGATTCAATTACCCCAATGTTAAAAGAGAAGGTGGGATCTTCGGGACTGGGATTTCTTCTATGTTATCATAAATCCAGGGGGTAAGTTTCAAGAATAAAACCGCATTTTGATTTATCTTCCCTTTTGTAGTAAAAGAAAGATGTTAATTTTCTAAAGCACCTTTGATCTGACTTTTAAGAAGTAAACCCATATATTTTTGTTCAAGCAGATAGGCAGCTAGCTGAAAGATAAATAATTGATGAACTATTTTTTTTTTTCATTTTAAAATTATAAATTTCTTTTGGTGAATCCTAGTGACAGTCTGGGAAATTTATGGATTAATCTCCCATTTTAAGCATCCCATTCCATTTTTTTTTCTTTAAGGGAAATATTTTCATTGAATGTTCATTATGGGAAGATGAGTGTAGCAGGCATTAAAAAGAGAAGGAAGGAAACATGAGATGCTGTCTTTTTCTCAAACATTGGAGTCTGTGTCCTTTCAGGAGACTTTATGCTTTATGAGTTTTTGTTGCTTCTTCATTGTAGTATTAGTTACATTCAGAGGGCCAGATCTCATAAAATGCCAGAATATCAAGGAGAAAGTTGAGCTCTTTGGCTCAAATCAATTGAAAATTACGTTAGGAGACAGGAGACTTCACAAAAATGTCTCATGTGAAGGAGCAGGAGCTGGGTTTTCCTTTGATTACAGATTTTAATATCAACTTCCAGTATTTAATAGTAAAAAGACATGGCTTCCCATGTATTTTTAATGTCCTCAAGTTTGAAAGTTGCATGAGTCTTAAACTGGCCCTTACAAGTGGATTTCAGAGCTGGTATTGAAAATATACAAATCACTGGAACTCTTAGTGGTGGGTCGGCTGGAGTATCTTTTCAGGAATAAGCAATATTCCCATTGTTCTTTGTTCCGTATTTTCTCCAGTTTTCATTTGGTAAATCTGATTGGTATTAAAGTGACAGAGCTCATGTAGTCAGCTGTTCAGGTGCTCTGTCCCAGAGGGGCACCTTCTCCTTTACGGAAGGGAGACCAGTATGAGCTCCTGCCTCACAGCGGGGACCCCGAAAGTTTGAACTGCCACTTTCCTCCATTCTACCTGGGTGTCACTTGGCTTTAATCCTTCTGCCACCACCCAGAAGCCTGTCAACTTCCAGCGTAAATTTATTTTAAGAGCCACTCCTTGATCTTTTCCATTTTAACAACAACAACAACAAAGTACTTTCTGGAGGGTTTTTCCTTCTTCAGGTTTTGCTAATCTCCAGATAGCCGTAGTCTGATGGTCTTTTTCGTGTGTGTATCCAGAAGGATGTTCAATGGACACACCAAATTACAGGTCGGGATTTCCTATTTCAATTGACTGTTCTGGTTCGGAGTTTCTTAGAGTGATCTGCCGTGAGTCAGCAGGTATGCAGGGTTTGGGGGACAAGCATTTGCATTTTAAACTCTGATACCGGTGATGTACACACCACATGTTGAGAAACACCACTTGAGCCCTACTGAAGTCATTTTGGGCCTAGCTTTGCCATCCAGCATATTTGTCGTCCCTCCTAGTTTTGAGTCATGTAAAAATTTGGTGAGATGTCCGTGACCTAATCCCAGTCATTAGGAAAAATGTTGACAGATACAAGACTAAATTCAGAGCCCTGAGGCAAGCCACTGGAGACTTCTCTCTGGGTTGACACTGCCTTATGTGTACTGAAATTCAATCAGTTTTAAACCCCCTTTTCCTGGCTTGTCATTCAGCCCACATTTTCCCTGTCTCGTCCTCTGGGATCTCATGAGAGATTTTATCAAATGCCTTGCTGACAGCCAGCTATGCTAGATATACAGAATTCCCCCAATCCACCAGTTTAGCAAACACATTTTTAAAAGGGAAAGAAGAAAAGAGAAGGGAAAATAAAATGTTTAAAAAGGAAAAGAAAAATAAGATTAATTTAGCAAGCTATCCCTTGTCCTGTTGATCCAAAGATGCAGATTCGAACCAGAAATTTGTTTTGGGTGTTTCATCTGGAACACTCAGATTGTAAGCTACTTTCTAGGCATCGCTATATCCTGACACACGCACATGCGTCTTACGGAGAGGTTCCCCCTCCTGAGAGGAACCGGCGCAGATCTAAGTGGGACGAGTCATTAAGGCCAGCCTCCTCTTTGTGTGATGGCAGGCGGCGGGTGGGCGTCTTTAACCCTGCAGCCCTTATTCTTGGGAAGGGTACAGAGATGGACACTTCCCTGAAAACATCTCGGAACACTTCAAACTGGCCATTCCTCACTTTTTCTTATCTGAATGCTCCCGCCTCCCATTATTGCTAAACGGCCCTGATACTTCATCTGTGTCTCCGTCCTACATCAGGGAGGGAACAGGTAGAGGGTTGCTGCCAGAAAGAAAAAGAGACATTCCTGGAGCGCATTGGAATGACAAAATTCTATTTCTCAGAGAATTAATTCCTAGAAAAAGGAAAGAGGGGAGCAGGAATACATGTGTCTCAGAATTCTGACCATGAAACCGCAGCAAAGAACTTTGACTCACAACTGGTTTAAACTATTCCTCCCCGAGCCCCAACCCCTTGATGTGGTGATTCATAGTAAAAATCCGAAGGAAGCCGAATTTAAACACACACAGAAGCTGGAGAACCAGGCATCTGGGAGACTGTGCACCCCTGCTATCCCTCAAAAATTGAGGGTTCAAAAGCACTGCCCTTCTGATGTATAGATTTTTTAAAGTGGGGAAAGCAAATTAATGATATTCAAAAGGAATTTCAAGTGGACTCATCAGCGCAGTGGAAGAGACTGGGAGCTGTTTATAGATGTGCTGATGTAGAAAAACCCACGTTGGCTTTGTCTGGAAGAAGGAATTGGGCGACGAGGGGGGGTCCTCTTCGCTAGCTAATTAAAACAGACTTATCTGTAAATTTAGTTATTCATAAAGCTTGCTTCTACCAAGCTGCTGTTTCTCTAATAGGATGGGAAGGCTGGGTTTCTGGAAATGTGGGTCAGCCATGTGATGGAGTGACCCAGATTCCTGCAGACACCCGGAAGACAGAGCAGAGAGAGGGACTGCCAGCTCCAGGCTGCACAGCCCAGCGTGGGGTACACCTAGCGCCGACTCTGTGTGTGTGCTGGCAGCAGAGCTAGACCCCGAATATTTTCTCTTGGAAATCATGTAATAATTTCCTCCTAAGAAAGCAGCACCAATCACCAAGTCTTCCTGTTTATTCTTGATCACGTCTCCTTCTAAGTTCATGAAGAGATCTTGTAAGCATTTAAATTATGGGGGCATCTTCATTGGCTGTGGCTGTAGCTAGGAGAGCTGGCAGCACAGGGAGGGGGCTCGTGTCCCCGAGTGTCCATCAGTGGACAGTCTGGAAGTGGACTCATGCTGATTTTAGACAGCTCATCGCATTAGCGTTTTATTATCTCTCTGCACATTTTCTCTATAATGTAGCAACTGTTTTCACTGCATGGCCGCCAAATTTTCTGTTGTTGTAAATTATGTTCAGGATTGCATGCCTCGATGTGGAAAAACTAGAAAACATGAATAAGCAAAAAAAAAAAAAGGAAAATTCGAAAGTGAGAAAAGAAAACTCATTCTTATGGCTACCGCTCAGAGATAAACATTCTCATTATTTTGAGGCAATGAGCAAGAAGATAGTTTTGTTTTGTTTAGTGGTTAAAAAAAGGGGCTCTGCCCCGGGTGTTGTGTGGAAGTGTTGACTCACTCTGTTGTACAGCTGAAACTAGTATCACACAGTATGTTAACTAACTGGAATTAATTAATTTATTTTTTTAAAGATTTTATTTATTCATTTGAGAGAGAGAGACAGAGACAGAGAGAGCACAAACAGGGGAAGAGGCAGAGGGAGAAACATACCCCGCTGAGCTGTGAGCCCGATGCGGGGCTCCATCCCAGGACCTGGAGATCACGACCTGAGCCGAAGGCAGACGCTTAACTATTTGAACCACCCAGGCACCCCACTAACTGGAATTTAAATAAAAACTTTTTAAAAAGGCTCTGCCACTTCTCAGCTGTAGGATTTGGGAAAATTAATGATGTCTCAGTATCTCAGTTTCTTCTTTGATAAAATAGGGATGGCTTCCTCAGGAGAATGCCTTGAGGCACTTAAAAGACTTTGAATGTAGCGAACACTGAATAAGTGTTGGAGAAGAGATTGAACGAATGCTTAGGTAGAATTTTTCCCATGTGGTAGGAAGTCGTTTGTTTGTGGACCTGGTCTCTAGTCGATTGCCGACCACAGCACTGTAAACATGGAGCTTGCCTCAACCCTGTGCCTGCACAGTTAAGTACTGCGTAAGTGTTAGTTATTAGTACTGACTGGCACATTTCTAGTTTTATTAGGTAATTGTTGAATGAGTAGATGAGAAGAAAGAGATTTGTGAAACAAATAAATTGTGAGCCACTTGGTGTCCAGTTTGAGGGGAGAGCTGTCTGGGGGCTGCTGTGTTTGGGAAGTTTCCTTGTCGTGTTCAGTGAGTTGAAGAGCTCCCATTACAGCCTGATTATTAGATCAGGAACCAGATCTGGAACCACTGCGTTCCATCACAGAGTGGTAAATTCATTCAACCTTTTCATTTTCTTTTTCAACAAGCATTTTCCGAGTGCTTACTGAGTGGCAGGAACGATGTCAGATTCAGCAGATCCAAAGACCTTGGCAGAGGACACAGTCTTGTTAGGGAGATCTGTGATTCAAAGGAGAATTATAATGTAGCGTGATGTATGCTGTTAGCCAACAATGCCCGGGGTGTGGGAGCTGGTGTGTGTATGGGTGTGTACACGTTCAAACGTGTGTGTGTGTGTGTGTGTGTGTGTGTGTGTGTGTCTTGGAGGGAGCAGTATCAGAGCATCCTTTCCCGAAGAAGGTCCTGTTGGAGCCAAGTCCTATCCAGGCCCTGAGTTTTAGCTTCACGTGGTAGGTGGGGCTCATGACAAACCAAGGACACAAGATGAGCGTCTGCAGTGATCGAGGAGAGTGAGAAAGCTGGGAAGGTGAGTAGTCCTCCTT
>NW_024424008.1:31607179-31635216 GCF_017311325.1 Ursus maritimus | reverse complement strand
TCAGCAGGACTAGAGCTGTAAAGTGAGGAAGAGTATGGGCCTTCAGTTTAATTCTGAGTGGGGTTGGTAGCCGTTGGATGATTTTTTTAAAGATTTTTATTCATTTATTTGACAGAGAGAGAGAGCACAAGCAGGGGAGAGGCAGGCAGAAGGTGAGGGAGAAGCAGGCTTCCCGCTGAGCAAGGAGCCAGACATGGGACTCGATCCCAGGACCCCGGGATCACGACCTGAGCCAAAGGCAGATGCCCAACGCACTGAGCCACCCAGGCGCCCCGCCATTGGATGATTTTTAAACAGAGAGTGACATGATCAGAGCTACATTTTAGAAAACTAGCCCAAAGCCATATTTGTATGGACTGGAGTCAGGAAGACTAGTTGTAGGAAATCCAGACAGAGGGGCTGTAGGAAGGGTGGCATGAAGGAACTGGCTTGCAAGGTTTTAAGGAAGCAGAATTCATAGACACATCCATTGGATGTATCTATGTTGGGGGGCAGGGAGAGTGGTGGGGGGGATTAAGAAGGAACTAATGATGGTTCTCAACATTTGGCTTGTTCGGTGTGCATGGAATGATGAGACCTTTTATTTAGATTAAAAATATAGGACAAAGGCCAAGTTTAAGGTGGGACCATAATGTCCCAGTGGATTGTGATGAGCCTCTGACACACCGGTTAGGGCTTCTGAAGAGGAGCAGCCTAGTGGAGGAACTACTGTGGAGGCCGTGCTAGAGAGCACAGATTTCGTCGTGCAGATTATCTTCTTCTAGTTGGATCAGTATATTATCTCGTGATTTTTCCTCATTAAGTAGCTTCGGGAGTTACCAGCTTACATTAAGTTCTGTCTTCTTAGAGTAATTGTCCTGTCAATAAAGAACCATGGTACACTGTCCTTGTTTTAAATACAGTACAAAGATCTTTTCTGGGGAAGGGAATTAATCTGAGCAACTAATTTTCATTTTTTGGGCTTTTTGCCAGGCTATTTGAGGCAGCTTTTTAGAAGCAGAGAGAAATAGATTAGCCCTGACTACAGTTTTTGATGCTTTGGCTCCAAGCTGTTAAAGTAATGAAACTTTTATGGTTTTGTGGACGTGTCACAATTATTTATCTGTTTTTTGAGAGTCAAGGAAATACCAGTTCTTAGAGGGAACTGTGCTCTCCCCTTGTAGCTGCTGGACCGGGAGCTGCCCTTTACCCCCCACACTTGGTCAGGTCATTTTAATACACTCTTCAGGGCAGTTGTTTCCTGATCTCCTGACCATCTCCGAGCAGGGGAAGGTCATACTTACTGCCCATCTGCTTTATGGTGCTCTGTGCCTCTGTTCAAGATAGTTTCTGGAAGAGAAAATGATAGGGAAGCGATATTGAGAAAAACGAAGATAGGGCTAGATTTTATTTCTTAACTATTAGAAAGTTACATATTTTGGATATTTCAGGTATGGTAGGATACAGAACTGGGTTCATCTGTCAACAGCATTTATTCAGGACTTCATATTGTGTACCAGCTTTTGGGGTAAGTCTCCTGGTCGGGGGTATGTAAAATATGTATGTCTGTCTGTCAGATCCTAGGACCCGGTGGTCCTGACCTGAAGAAGCTTATTAATTTCCTGGGGGACATGGGTTTCCAAACAAATAAATGCAAAGCAATGATAAAAGTACTGGAATGGAAGTATATTCACAGTAGTTTGGGAGTTTGGGGCATAACTGCCTGGAAAGTGCTAAGAAATTCGTCACAGCAAGAATGCTATTTGTGCAGTCCACATGCTCGTTTACCTCGTTTGAACCAAATGGCAAACTTGTTGAAGGTCATGTCCCTTTCCCTGAACTGGACTCTCCTTGTATTTTATCTGTGCTTTTTAGAATGCATTGGCTGCTTTGGTCTGTATTGTATTTTTTAGTCATGAGTCTTTTCTCCTGCACTATCCCAGAGCCTCTTCAGGGCAAGATTCCTATCTGTTCAACTTTCTATTCCCTGCCATGCCCAGCAAGTGCACAATAACACACAAAATTTTTCATTTTATTCTCAGATTGGCACTGTGTCACAGACATTATTATTAGTCCCATTTTTATAGATAAGAAAATTAAAATCCAGAGGGTTGAAAACTTTTCTCAAGGTGCCTTAGTTTGGGCTCTCATAACAAAATACCATGGACTGGGTGGCTTAAACAAGAGTTTATTTTCTCACCATTCTGGAAGCTGGAAATCTGAGATCAGGGTGCCAGGATGATCGGGTTCAGGTGAGAGCCCTCTTTCTGGTTTGTCTTCTCTGTGTGTTCTCACATGGCCGGGTGGGGGAGGGTGAGAGACAGGAAGTAAGCTTTCCCCTGTGTTTTAGACCCCTAGCACCTATTTCCATCTTGGTGGCTCCACCCTCATGAACTAATTAATTAATCTCCTAACGTCTCATCTCCAGATACCATCCATTGGGGATTAGGGTGTCAGCATATGATTTTGGGAGGACATAGTCAGTCCATAGCACAAAGGTCACACAGCTAGTTAAGTGAAAGGCAAGACCAAATCTAGATCTTCTGGCTTTAACTCAGGCTCTTTTCACTAAACCACCCCATTCAATGGCATCACCATACTCGGAGAGAGGTGTGCGACTATCCTTGTGGAAGCTCTGTGAACAGTGGGCCAACACACGTAGGAGCTCGTACTGTCTTGGCTTGGGTTTCATAGAATCTGAAGTCAGGAGGTTATTTGAGGGGAGCAAAGAGTGCTGGTGGGAGAGGGAAGAAATTCAAGAAAGGCGGGTAGCCAGTAAAGGACCTTTGATCACAGTGAATAACTAGGGCTGATTCTGAAGAGAAACTCTGGGAAATGGTATAAACACATTTCAGAACTATTCTGTTCAAGGGGCGAGGGAGTTAAGGTATTGAGGTGCCATGTTCATTCACTCATTAGTTGGGGGCTGTTGGGGGATGGGAGAGATTAATTGCCTGGCTCATTGAGTCTGCCATGACGTGGGCATAATGGCCTTCATTAGTTCCAGAAAAAACCCTGAGACCCAGAGATGTAGCAGGAAGTCATCCGAAGCATTCTGAGATGGCCAAGTCACTTGGCAGTGGGGGGGGGGGGGGGGGTACTGTCAGTATCTGTTAGGCCTGCCCCTTTCCTTGCATGGATCCAAGCTCATAGATATATTTCTTAGGCACTTGGTTTTTTACATAAGGGATATAACAGTAATGGCTACTGTACCCTGTCCTGAAATTGGACTGAACACTCATAACCAACCCCAGTAATTCTCACAACTTCACAAAGCAGGTTATTCCCATTCTTATTTCACACACACAAAAAAAGTGAGAAAATAGTGGATGAACTTAAAGTCTAGCTTAGGAGAGAAGGCTTACGTGCAAGGGAAATAAAATAAAAATAGATTTAAATAATAAAGATTCATGATATTAGATATACCTCAAGGCAGAACATGCTCAATTGTTAAATGCATGGTACATAATAAAAACTACTGTTTATGAACTGTCACGGATGTGACAGTCTTGATGAAGCACTGTAATAATTTACTCCTCACACCAGCAGTTAGAAGTGACTACTATTACTTTTCCCTTTTCCTGATGATGAAATCAGCACAGAGAAGTTAAATGCCAATGATCACATATTAGTAAGGGTCAGAGCAAATGTCAAGTCTGTTTGTTTCCAGTGTTTATTCTCTTAAATACTATGGAATTACAGCAGTGTAACACCCTGAGATTTTAAACTTTTGAGTTTTTCTTTTTCACCCTAATATCTGGTTTTTCTGACCAGCTGGTGGTCTTCACATTGCTTTGTGGAAAATTAGGGGCATTCTAGGCAGGGGGCAGAGTAAGCAGGAGGTACGTTCATAGAAAAGCAAAGAAAGCAAAGGCAAAAAATGCTATATATATATTTTTTTTCCCCCAAAATAGACTTTTGAAGTCCACATCAAAAATGACAGTTTTAAAAGCAAAGTTTTTGATCTTAAGAGCCATGTTTTGTTGGGAGAAGAAAAGCCTCCTGAGAATAAAAAAGGAAGGTCTCTGAAAAGCTAGCCCTAGCGTTTATGCCATGAAAATAGATCGGAAAGAGGCTGGATGGAGATTTCGGAGTGTTCCTTCCCCGCTCAGTCCTCCCAAGACCCGCCGAGACTCCATGAGCTTGTAGAGGAGGAGAGTGAGTTGGGACTTGAGCAGGGAGGAGGGGTGTGGGGCCTGCAGTGATGGGGCTAGACCTAGGCTAGACTACAAAGAAAGAAGCAGAGCCAAGCGTGGAAGAGTGTGCCAAGCACCAGCCATGGCCATCTTTGGGAGCCAAGCCCAAACCTCTTTCACCTTTGGAATGGGCCCCATCTGTCATGTGTATCATAGAGCCCTGGGGGCTGCTTACCACTGCTTCTCAGGCCTTCACTAATGGCTCAAATGCATGCTGCTTATTGGTCATCCACTAGAATCAGTATTCCCTCCCTGTGTCCTGAGATTCCTTGAGCCTTGATTTGAACCACCCAGTTTGGATATTCCCATTTTTTTTTTAAGATTTTATTTATTTATTTGACAGAGATTGAGACAGCGAGAGGGAACACAAGTAGGGGGAGTGGGAGAGGGAGAAGCAGGCTTCCTNCTGAGCAAGGAGCCTGATGCGGGGCTTGATCCCAGGACCCTGGGATCATGACCTGAGCTGAAGGCAGACACGTAACGACTGAGCCACCCAGGCGCCCCTGGATAGTCCCACTTTTAAGACCCAAGGTAGTCAAAACCTCACAAAGGAAACCTAGTTCTTACCTGGGGAGGACTGATTGTATTTCAAAAGAAGTGAGGGATACTCGAAGATGGCTTCTGGGAGCAGGCAAGACGAAAGCAGGACCTCGAAGGATGGGTAGGAGCCAGGAGGACTAATGGGTTCAGGGGAGCTTGTGAGGAAGTAGAACAGATCAAGGCTGTTGAAGCCATGGCCTTCACAAAGCATAATTAGTGCTGTGGAAGTATTTAAATCCTATAGTTCTAGGTTGGGGCTAGAATCTGGCATAGGGAGTCTTAAATGTGAGATTAGAGTTTAGACTTAAGCTTGTGGGCACTGGGGAGCCATTGAAGCTAGGTTGTGGTTGTTTTTTGAGCTTTGTAATGGCCTGATGAGACCCTTTACTAAGCATTTTACACAGACATATGGCTCACTTGATATTAAAAAAACAATTCCAGAGTCTTCGTAATTGGCCTAAGGCTGCATTTCCAAGAAGAGGTAGAACCGAACAGATTTGAATCCTGGGTTTGTCTGCATGAGACAAAGTCTTACGCCTTTCCAACTCTATCAACCCCTCTGCCACCTTGGTAGTGCTTGACTCACAAGTAGTCAGAGTCCAGACTCTCTTCCAAGGGGACAGGCCGTTGAGGATCCCAGTGTGCTCCTGTAGCTCCTGTGAATGTGAGTTCTCAAAACTCCTGTCCCCCAGAAGTTATTCTGTTCAGGTTATTCCTACGTTGTGTGGCCCCTTATTCTTCTCATTTCTATTTTGCCTGAAAACTGAAATCGATGCCAGTCACCCATAAGCCTTGGCCCCAGGGCCGTGGGCATATAGCTCTTTATCTGGACATTGTAGTTTCTGGATCTGTGCTTTGTGAAAGAGTGTGTTACTTTCTCTTATTGCTTCTTCAGAGAAACTTAGTTCCAGTAGAGGACAATTTGAATGCTTACCTGTAAGGTCTTATTATTTGTATGTGGTTCAGATCCGTATTCTGTCAGCTCATTAATTTGTCTACTTCTTGTTCAGTTAATGACAAATGTGGACAGTGCAAATGTTTGACATTCAAAACAGACAGCTCGGCAGTTTCGTGCTTTTAGACCATTTACCGACTCCAACTTGGAGATTTATCTAAATTAGCATGACGGTGGTTGCCTTTTCTCGTACTTGTATCTGTCCTTTCTGGAGTTTTCCTTGGCCCCTCAGGGTTAGGAACGGGATCCCTTAACATCAACAGTCTTTGAGATTAACAGGACAAGTGTGCTAGTACTCTTTCCATAGACGAGGAATACACAGTACACAGAAGGTACATTGCTGTCCAGTGGAGTGGGGATGGTTCCATGGAATGCCCAGCTGTGTCCATTCCATTGGCTTTCAACATCCTGCTCAAGTTGGAAGTAACTCAGACTTCTACCATCAGATAATCCTACTCTTTCTCCCTCCTCCCCCACTTCTCTTTTTCCTTCTCTCTCTCTCTCTCTCTCTCTCTCACACACACACACACACACACATGCACATTATATTGCAGCCAAATTGAACCATGTTAATTTTCCACAATGTTCCATATATTTTTTTTACCTCTAAGCATATGCAGATGTTGCTATTATTGTTGTTATTAATAATAGTAACAGTAGTGATGACAGGGATGACTATCAATTATTGAGTCCTAAGTTCTTTACTCACATTTTCTCATGGAGTATTATTATTTTCCCATCTAAGAAACAGAAAGCTAAGGCTTAGAGCATTTGATGAAGTAGAACAAATTTCTGATTCTAATACTGTTCTCCCTGCCTCGGCTCTGCTTCTCCCTCGTCAACTGGGTAACCACAGTTTATCTTGGGGACTCCATGTACTGCCTCTACCTCCCTGCCCCCACCACACACACACAGTGTCTTTACACCAGCCTCGACCCTACTGTAGATGATGCCTGCGGCGCAGTGTTGGCCGGCGTCTCTGGCTCACTCCTCTACTACAGTCAGGGACCACGTCCGTCTTGGTTGGTATTGTGTTTCCAGGCTCAGTCTAGGGCCAGATTGTCCTTGCTCAGTAAAGGTGGAATGAAAATGAAAACGACTGGGCAGATAAGGAAGCAGAAAGCTCCGCAACACCCTTCAGCTAATTTGAAGTTGTGACTCTTGAAGCCTCCTCCCTTCCAGCCCGGAGAGGGTGGTCAATAAATATTTGTTGACTGACTAAATGAGTCTGATGAGGATAAATCTGAGCAATTTGTGACCAGAGCTTTTGGGACCTCGGAGGCTGCCAGGGAGACCAGGGGGCTCTGATCCCATCTCTCCTTTGCCAACAGGCCGTCTTTTCTTTGACCGTGAGTTCGGTGGAAAGCTGGTGGTGACTTCCTGTTGTCTGAGTGGAACTTAAATATCAGAGCTGTGTAAGTGAAGACCGAAATAGTTCTGCAGTTGCCGCTCCCTTTTCAGCTGGGTTTCTACCATGAGAGCCAGACGAAAGAGACCTCTGGAAGGCAGAGCTCCCCTGATCGGTGTGTGCGTGCATGCGCGTGCAGGCCCTCTTGTGTGTGCGGGTGTCTGTTCACACTCTTGTGTGTTTGTCTGTGGGGACCAGGGAGGGTTCTGTTTTGCCACCAGCCTCTCAGGGAAAAGGCATTGCTGTCATCACAGTGAAACATGTGGCATCAAAGCAGCAGCGGCAATTATGCCACCATTTGGATGTCTGTGCTATGGCAGCATCTGCTGATGCTTCGAGACTCTTCTGCCAGGATTTCGCCTGCCAAACCACCCAAACCATATGTTCTCATCACCAGTAATACCCGCATCCCCAAGCCTTTTAGGGGTGAGGCATCGTAGATCAATGACCGACATCTCGGTCGGAATAAGCACAGCTTGTGCTTGGCTTGGGTAACTGAGGGGAGGGGATGCCTTGCCATTTTGATTTCAGAAATAATAGGTTTTAAAAATAATGTGGAATTTACTTCTGATTCACAATAATTGACAATGTAATTAATGGATTAATTAATTACAAAGAGTGCAGTATTTTTCCAAGGCCTAATCTACTGGCCCCTTGTCGTGAGAAGCATCATTAAACAGAATAGCATTGAAGGACTTTGCTTGGAAGCAGTTGTTTTCCTAAGTGGCAGAAAGCATTTCTTAACTTCCAGGTGGGGAAGATTCCACTTCCCATCAGCACTAACGCATGAGTTTTATGTGCTACTGACTTGTTATCTTGCAATATTTCAAGAATTCCTCTTGGCTGCTTTCTAGTTGTTTTGGATGTGTATGTTTTATTTTCCACCCCATCTTCCTCCTAAAAAAAAATGATGAGCCTGTTAAGAGTGTGGGCTACAGGGGCGCCTGGGTGGCTCAGCCGTTAAGCGTCTGCCTTCGGCTCAGGCGTGATCCCGGCGTTCTGGGATCGAGCCCCACATCAGGCTCCTCCACTATGAGCCTGCTTCTTCCTCTCCCACTCCCCCTGCATGTGTTCCCTCTCTCGCTGGCTGTCTCTCTGTCACATAAATAAATAAAATCTTAAAAAAAAAAAAAAAAAGAGTGTGGGCTACATATTTTCTTGCTTTCCACTCCTAGAAGCCCACATAGCATTGGGCTGAGGGTACCCAATAAGTCACTGAAAGAGTAACATTGACAGATAAGATTCATTTGGGAGGCATTAGGATCTGGTTAAGTCACCAACAGATTATAAACATTTAAACTTTTATGGAATGATCTACATGTAAAAGGTATTAAAGCAGAAAACTTTTTATTCAGATTTGATGGACAGTCCTTCCAGTTTCTTGGACAGTCTGCGGTTAATAGGAAAAGAAAGTTTTATTCTTTAATCTCTATGACACAGAGTATTTGTAACTACCTATACAGATGAAGGCTGTAGGACTCTTTGTTTATTTGGCTGTTGGAATCTTTAAAAGTCATGAAAAGTTTTTTAGTGTTTTTCTACTTGTCCTCAATTTTTAAAATTAAAACACAACAAATATATCTCTAGCATTCAGCTCCCATTAGGGCACGGATGTTTGTGGTTTGTCTTTCTGGCACACTCATTGGCTAGAAGGGTGCTGTCTGGCACGTGGTAGGTATTGAATATTTGCTGGATGCCTGACTGAAGCCCAAATCCCTTCTAAAACCAGTTGAGAGTGGTATAAATAACATTTTTTTTGGTTTAATGCTATTGATAAAAATATTGTCAATAGTACTAAGTACTTTTTCTCTATAATTTCTCTAGATATATCCTCTTTTTATCCTTTACCAACTTCTTGTTTTGTCTTTTTTTAAAATAAGACTTAGAGTTTAAAGACACCCTTGACGAGGCGCCTTGGTGGCTCAGTCGTTAAGCGTCTTCTGCCTTCGGCTCAAGGCGTGATCCCAGGGTTCTGGGATCGAGCCCCATGTCAGGCTTCTACGCTGGGAGCCTGCTTCTTCCTCTCCCACTCCCCCTGCTTGTGTTCCCTCTCCCGCTGGCTGTCTCTCTCTCTGTCAAATAAATAAATAAAATCTTAAAAAAAAAAAAAAGACACCCATGAACCATTTGCTAGTACTGACATTAGCGAGCACTTAGAGTCCCAGCTATCACATTGTGGGTGCTCGGTGAGTATTCGTTGGAACATTGCAGCCTGACTGACCGACTGTCAGTTCTCTTGTATGGACACCTTTTTGCTCATTAGTATTTAGAAAGCAAGACTATACGCAAGCAGGCCCAGGCCTTTGATGCTAGCTTTACGCCTTACCATTGCTTACTAAGAGTCCTAGATTCCCGCTTCACCACATTTCTCACTGTCCTACAAAGATGCCCTTTATTCATGCCTTCTTTTTCCTCCTCCTTTGCTTTCTTATGACCCAGATTCAGCATCACCTTCGCTGGTCTTGGGCATCCTTGAATCCTTGTTCCTCCTTTAGTGGTAATATTTAACCAACTGTCTGGTAGTATATACTCCCTTGTATGTCTCTTCTTTTAGGTATCATGCCTGGGCATCCCAGGGACCTGGCTTTTTCGCCTTTGTAGTCTTCCCTGTTTCCCTTCCCTGACAGCCATCCCACCCTGACACGTAGTCAGTCCCGGCCCATTGAAGACACTGTCAAGTTTATAGGAGAAAGCGATGCTAGCTTTCTTCATGTACAGGGGTCACTTTAAACTGGAGTTGCATGTAATAAATCCCCGGGGAACACAGCACATCCTGAAGCCATGCGTTTTACAGTTACCATCTCATTGAATTCTCAAATACCTTGTGACATGAGGATGATCGCAAATCCACTTGGTTTCCGAGGAACTAGAGACACTGGAGCTACTGAGGAGAATGTTGGAGCATGAGTGGTTACTTATCTAAACCCTTGTCACCCCACTTGCTCTGCCACCTTGCTGTCTCATAGACAGGTATTATATATGGGCCAGAGGGGCAGAATTTAAAAGCCCATCTGCGTGTTTTCATTCAACCTGGCAAGGGGAGATCCAGTTCCCATGCAGGGATAGAGCACAGAGTGGCTTAACCAGTGAGGACTGGGTACTGGGGTGTGGTATGAATTGGCTCCCTCTCCCAGCCCAGAGCGAACAACCAGGGGACCCCGTGGAAATCCCGTCCTTAGATGAGAACTGCAGCATGAGGAACTCATGCCAGCATTCTTCATCTCAGCATCCTGTTCTTAGTAACAGAATAAGCCATTTGGTTTCATTGTGTTGTCCCTTTGACACGTTTACTGACTACACACATTTACAAATAAATGGGATTTGTTAATAATGCAGTTTTTCTTAATTAATGTATCATATGATCCTCTATAACAGGAATTTTGTGCCCTTTACCTTGTGTCATGATACGCATTCCAATAGCAAGGCTAACACTACTAACAAAGTGCTTTTGGTTTGGCTTCTGTTAAAGAAAAAAAAAATTAACTGGGATTTTTGGGATTTGGGCATTAAACAATACATTTGCCCAGATGTTAAAAGTTAGTTTCCAAGGGATGGGGAGATCTTGTTTATGATATGTGAAGGAAGCTTAAAGGGAATTAGTTTAATTGTGTAAGAATATTAAGCAATCTTCTGCCGTCTGCTGTCAACAGCACATGGGTCCCTGAAGGTCTGCTTTTCCATTACCCTGATTTTCTCCCTGCCTGGATGGAGTTCCCACTGTCATTAACACGCCTCACATAGTTTTTTTTGCAGCTTGGGCTGGGTTAAATCATCTTACTTATGCAAAGTGGATTGGCTAAAACCTTTTCCCCAAATACCTGCTGTCCCCAAAGGGCTATTTTTGTTGTCTCTCGCAGGAGGCACATGGCCGGTCTCACACACTGTGTCATCCTATCATCAGCTACTCTGTCTAATTGTGCAGCTCTTTCCACCTTTCTTCCCAGAAAAGCCCATCTTGTTCAGGAACCGCCCTCCCTCCCCCATCCCGCAGACACTCCACCTCTCTTCTCTCTGCCCAGAGTATTTTGTTTTGCCTGCCTCCTGTCTTAAGGGGATGGCCAGGATAGATTGCAGTGGCAGTCAATTTGCCTGTGTTAGGGAACGCTGTGTCACAGACTGCTTTTGACCACAAGCCACAGTAGGAATTAAGTTTACATTGTGACCCAGAATACACACCCACACCTACACCCACACCCACCCCGCAGAGGTTTTCACAAAACAGTACTGTATTAGGTTCCTGGAGGTGCTGTAACAGTGTGCCAAAAACTGGGTGGCTTAAAATAATAGAAATATATTGTCTCATGGTTCTGGATGTCAGAAGTCTGAGATCAGGGTTGGCTTGGGCTGTGTTCTCTCTGATGACTCCAGGGGAGAGTCTTTCCTTGCTTTCACCTAGCTTCTGGTGTCTTGTAGCTTGTAGACGCATCACTCCAGTTCATAGCGGTCCTTTCCCTTGTGTCTTCTCATCATCTTCCCTCTGCTGATCTGTCCCTGTGTCAGATTTCCCTTTCTTTGTAAGGACACCAGTTATACTAGATGAAGGCTCACCTTATAGCTTCATTTTAACTTGACTACCTCTGGAATGGCATTAAATCCAAATAAGGTCACATTCTGAGGTATTCAGTGGGGGATACCCCCAATTAGCCCCCATACCATTTTGGGGAATCATGATTCAATTAATAACAAATACTAACCTTTAAATAATACTCCAATGTCTATTCCATCCTCTCATTAAAAAATGTTGATTGTGTCTCAGTTGATTTCATGGCAGTTTGAAAATACTGTTTAGGACAAAAGTTCTGAATTTGAACCATGTCTTCTCTGATTTTTAGTTTTCTCATTTAAAAATATATATTATAATCCCTACTTTCCAGGCTTGTAGTGAGAATTAAGAAGAGAATATGAAAAGGTACTTGGTAAGTTAAACTTAGTTAAACTAAGTTAAACTTAGTAACAACAAAGTAAAAGTGAACAGGAAATTTCAAGCAGTACCTTTTAATCTGTTCAGTGAAACTGCACAGAATTTTTAAAAATTATTTTTAGTGGGGGTGGGGAGTACGTCGGGGTGGAGGGAGAGGGAGAGAGAGAATCTTAAGCAGCCTCCATGCCCAGCATGGAGCCCAACATCGGGCTCCATCTCACAACCCTGAGATCATGACCTGAGCTGAAATCAAGAGTTGGACACTTAACTGACTGAGCCACTGAGGCGCCCCTGCATAGAATTCTCTCTCTTTTTTTTTTTTTTTTAAGATTTCATTTATTTATTTGACAGAGAGAGAGGCAGCGAGAGAGGGAACACAAGCAGGGGGAGTGGGAGAGGGAGAAGCAGGCTTCCCGCTGAGCAGGAAGCCTGATGCAGGGCTTGATCCCAGAACATTGGGATCATGACCTGAGCTGAAGGCAGACGCTTAATGACTGAGCCACCCAGGCACCCTGCATAGAATTCTTTATATCTAAATGAAATGGATGAAAGTCTTGAAAATATAACAGATTACTAAAATTGACCCAAGAAGAAATAGAAATCCTGATACAAAAGGATTTATAGCTCTAGCTCTGACATGTGGAAGTTGTTATTCCCAACATTACAACAAAAAAACCTCGGGAGAAACTGGAAAAATTGATATTCTTGAGATCTGGTTACCTGGCACAGAAACCACCAGGTGTTGTAACTGGGAGGCAATTTTTAATTGGAATTTTGACAAATTGCTGGAAACTGGATGCAGACAAGTGGGAGATTGAAAACCGCCTGGGGATGATGGTCTAAGTGGGTGCCTACACTTTCACAAGTTTTACGCCGGGAATCTCACCAGGTGCTCACGGAGAGGATCCAAGAAAACTCCCCTCATGGCCCTGGTCATGAAATCTTCTCAGATTCTTCTCCCTAACAAAGGCCTCATCTCCAGGGGGGGAAGACTTCTCCAGAGGGCGATTCTGAAACCTTATCCCAGATGAGGGAATCGAGCTCAGCCCCACTGAAGCTGCATCCAGCCTTCCTGTTTTACCTAAGGGGAAAATCAATAAGTAGAAGCCATGGTCAACAGGGGAGAGAGTTTCAAGGAAATGGGTTACCTTTTTAGAAACAAAGTTAGAAACAGTTAGAAACAAACTTTTTAGAAACAATGTTAGAACAAAACACTGCTAAGAGTCACACCCTGAGACACAGGCCACTAAGACTAGGACTTAATTAGTAAGATTTGAGAACACCCCATCCCTCACACTATTCCACCACACTACCAAGCCTCCAATAATAATAACAGTGGAGTGCGGCTGAAAAACTGCACAACACAGAGTGTCTCTGAGAAGCAGAAAAAAAGGAAGCCCCAAAGCCAAGAGGGGAGGAACAAAGAAGCCCACTACAGGAATTTGAAGCCTCGGGAGCCAATAGCCACAACAAGCATTAAGCACAGCTCATCTCCTAGCCAGGTTAATATAAATTATCTCACTAAAGGCGCCTGTTTACTTCAGTACATATTATACTGTACAATGTGTCTGGCTTTCAGTAAGAAATCACACACACACACACACACACACACACACACACATACAGTTTGAAGAGACAGAGGAGTCATCAGAACCAGACCCACATATGACAGATTCTCCAGTGAGCAGAGAATTTAAAATAACTATGGTTAATATGTTAAAGGTTCTGATGAAAAAGTAGACACATGTAAGCTCATGTGTATAATATAAGCAGAGAAGTGGAATCTCTAAGGAAGAATCAAAAGGAAATGATAGGAATAAAACAGCCAGTAACAGAAATAAAGAATGCCTTTGATAGATTCAGGTATATGAAACATAACCAAGAAAAAGGAATCACTGAACCTGAAAATAAGTCAATAAAACTTCTAAAACTGAAATGTAAAGAGAAAAAAGAATTAGAAAAAAGAATGATAATGAGAATGTCCAAAAACTGTGGGACCGTATAAAAGATGTAACATATCTTTTAAGAGAAGAATAAGACAGAAGTATTTGAAGTAATAATGGTTGAAAAATTTCCAAAATTAATGACAGACAAAAAACCACAGACCCAGGAAACTCAGAGAATACTAAGGAGGATAAATACCAAATTAAAACCAAACCAACCAATCAAAGAAACAAACAAAATACCAAAATCCTGTACCTCCACAGGTCATATTCAAACTGCAGGAAACCAGAGACAGTGAGTGAAAATCTTGAAGAAGGTTAGGGTGGGAGGGAACATCAGGAAGTAGAACCAGAAGTTAAAACTCTTCCAGTCTCTTCCCACCTCCAACCTTGCCTCCTTCATTAACAAGTTATCAGACCCATGTTTTACATGCAAGTTTACCTGTCTTTCAAGATATATATGTCATATTTTATGTAGTTTTCCAGGAAATGAAGAAAGGAGGGAGGGAAGTGAAGGAAAGTATACAATTTGCTTTTTTTTTTCTTTTTCTTTTTCTTTTTTTTTTTGAGACAGAGAGAGAGTGAGAGTGTGTATGCTGCAAGTGGGAGAGGGGCAGAGGAAGGAGGAGAGAGAGAATCTCAAGCAGACTTCCTGCTGAGCACCAAGTGGAATGTGGGGCTCTATCCCAGGACCCTGAGATCATGTCTTGAGCTGAAATCAAGAGTTGGATGCTTAACTGACTGAGCCACCCAGGTGCCCCCACAATTTGTTTTATAAGGCTAACCTTTTTACCAAAACTGGATGAGGACAGGATAAAAAAACTGCAGGCAGTTCCCACTTGTAAATATAAATGTGAAAATCTTAAAGAAAATATTAGTGACTGAATCCAACAGCGTAATTGGAAACAAAACAAAACAGTATGTCTAAGCAGGATTTCTCCTCGCAGATAGTTCAACATTAAGAAATATGTCAATTAAAAAGACCGATTTACAGATTGAAGAAAAGAGCATCATGCCTTCCCATGATGCTCTGGTTAGTTAAATAGTTTGCTCAGTCATATAGCTATTAATTGGTGGTAGTGCAGTTTCAACTGGCCTCCTCCAAAGCCTGGGCTCTTACCCACTGTTCTGTCTCTGAAGAGAGACAGGAAAAGGTGAGCATGGGGAACAAAGAAAGTAGTAATGGCAACAAGTGGAAAAAGACTATGGTCGCTGAGCAGAATGTCTCATTACATTGATCTCCTTTTTGGGTTTTTGTTTCTTTTTATTTTATGCAATCTCTAAATTTCCACCGTCTGTGTCTTCTTAAATTATTCCATTCCTCAGTTCCTCACTGTTAAACTGGGTTCCCTGAGCCAGTCTTACTCCCTCTTCTCCGTTCCAAAGGGTTGCCCTTTGGAACACAGAAAAGGCTCCCAGACTAAGCAAGTCAAATACAAAACATTGCAACATGTGATTGTCATGTGTATATTACAGACCGTAATTACTAGGAGTTTAGAGATGGAAGTTGGAGATATGGTCTAGGAAGACAGAATAAAGGAGTGAGATTTGAACTAGACCTTAAAATTGAGTGTTTCCGTTTGCAGAGGTAGAGTTCATGTATAAGGGTGCTCGAGGTCAGGACCACAGCAGTATTCAAAGCCTGGAGGTGGGAATTTGTATGTCTTGCTTAGTCTGCTCCAGGTGGAGGGAAAAGTTTGTATTGAGGAGTTGTGGAAGATAAGTTTGTTATGGATTTTATACTACAAAGAAAAACGAGTAAAAGTATTGAAACTTTCATCTGTGAATTTATTCCTTCCGTCCTTCATTTGGCAAATATGGATCATCTCTTCTATGCCAGTCCCTGTGCTCCCATCCAGAGTACAAGTGTTAGAAGAACATGGTTCCTGTGTTTTAAGGAGCTTTGCAACTTGAAAGACAGATGTGTCTATAATAAAACACACTGTGACAGGTGCTATCCTGGTGGAATGTATGACCGGGGATGGGAGGCCCAGGAGAAGGAGTGATTCATTCTGTCAGGCAAGAGGAAGAATCGCAAAGAGCTGAGAGAATGTAATCCCATGTGAACTACCCTGGATAACTAGATGATCCATCTTTGTTAAATCCTTAGCACTATTTCTCACGGAGTGCTCGGTGGTTGTTGGGGGTCTTCCATCTGTGTTTGGTTAAAGCCTGATACCACTGTGTGTGGGTCATGGCATCAGAATCCAATATGGCAGCTGCATGAAGCTGGCTGACTTGCAGTTGTTCCCAAACATGTCTTATTTACTGCCCCTTTCTGTGTTTTTCTTCATGGCCATTTCTCTCCCAGCAGAGCTTTCCTGTTTGACAGACAGGTGTAGGGGTTTCTTTTGTGTTCCTTATGGCGGGTGCCTTCCTGATGCCTCCCCTTGATGCTCTAGAGAAACAGGGGGTGCACCGGGGAGCGCTGTTGGCACAGTCCCTGCTGTAATGTGAAATACGTTGTGGCCAGCCTCTCTCAAGTCCTTATCCAACCGACGAGGTCTGTTATTTGGCCAGCACTTGCTATATAACGTGAGCTCATCAGATATTCTTTTGAGTGGGATCTAAGGATTGCATCCGAATGAGGCTCCCATTTATACATTAAGATCCACTCCTCGATTGGAGCACTTTTAGAAAAGTATATGTTGGAGGGGTAGAGCAAGTAGGGAATGGCAGTGGCTAGAAATGTTTTATCCTTAGGTAATTTGCCGAGATTTAAAATTTGCTCTGACCAGTGACAGTTTGCTCTTTTTTGTTTGGGGCTTTTCCCAGTTTCCTAGTTAAACATATGAACGTTTTGAAAGTTTGAATATTTCAAGAAATATTCTTGAAATCTGAAATACGCCTTGTTATTGTCGAAGCTACAACGAGAAAGCTTCATTCCCTTGGTTCACGAGTACGTGTCGCTTGACTTATATTGTGCTTCTTACAGTGCCTTTCCAGTCTCTGCTGTGAACCCCACGTTTGGTTTCTAATCTGGCAGCAGTGGACTCTTAAAAGGATTCTCTTACCATTCGAGCCATATAGTCTGTGACCATAGATCGACTTCGTCTTAATATTTCTATGGAGATTGTCTTGTTCCTTGAGAAATAAACCGTTTTAGGAATCAGTAGTGTAGAAAACTGAAGCTATTTTATTCCTGGTTTCCTTGTGTTACCCCAGTCCCTGATAGAAGCATGTTTTAGTAGCAGTGTGTACACTTTCTTTCTAATTGGGTTTTTAGCACCTAAGGGAT
This sequence comes from Ursus maritimus, assembly GCF_017311325.1. Taxonomy (NCBI): domain Eukaryota; kingdom Metazoa; phylum Chordata; class Mammalia; order Carnivora; family Ursidae; genus Ursus; species Ursus maritimus. Next base: position 31,618,036 of record NW_024424008.1, on the reverse strand, counting down.
CCTTAAAAATTCCTTTGTAACTAATTGTTCCCTTTCTCAAATAAGGACCCGAGTGCCTCTGACATTATAGTAAGCGAGGGAACAGCATCTCATTTCCCCAAACATAATCTGATTTCCTTGCTTCGTGAACCTGATTAGTTTGCTGGCCCCAAAGCTGTACAGGCTGCCGTAGACGTCCAGACTTGGCTCCAAAGGGAAAGATAACTTCCGTGGAGTCCTTCCAAGCATGTGCTCCGTGTGAGCCTGGCCTGGAGGAACACTTGGATTTCAGCCCCTTTCCAGGAACCAGAAGTAGCACATCATAGTAGATCCCCCATGTGGGTTCCAGGTGTTTCTAGAATCGCAGGGACTGAGATATCGAATGGGGATTACGTAGCGGCATCCGTCTAGGCAGCGGCAGACTTCCGCAGGCTTGTGCCTTTTACCTGACCACCCTGCGGAGCCTGGAGACGCCTCTGGGTCTTCATCCCATTGTCACGTGACTTTGTAAAGTTTCTTCTAATATCTTAGAAGGCTCGACTCCTGGAGACAAGCAGAGGATGGGGCTATGAAGGCTAAACGTTTTGAAGTCAACAATTATTCCGGGCGCCAGAGACCAGTCTCATGGGTACTGTCTCTGCTCAAGCCTAAGCCTGGTGGTTTTATTTGATAGAAAAATTATTTAGGAGATATCGCAAGAGAGGAGGAGAGGCAGATTGTGTGTTTGAGAGAGAAAGAGGCGGTGGGGATTGGCTAGTGACATGTAAGTGATATTTTTTGAAAAAATGTGTTCATTCATTCCCCACTGGTGACGGATGGAGCGAATATCAAGTGCGGGTGGTATGCCTGGAGATGGGGAGACAGGGGTGAGAAGAAATAATGCTCACACGTTATTACTTCATAAGTCTCCAAAACATCTAGATCTCTGCCTAGCACATAGTAGGTATTCGATAAATATTTATTGAGGGGAAAGCATGAATAAATATTAAGAATAAATTTCCCTGATGTCAGCAGTGTGTTATCTTTTAAGTTTTTCAGTGCTTGTACCTTAGCTTTCGTTCCTATGTTTGGTGTAGTTTGCCTGCATAATCCTTGGTTGATTTGAGAGGAAATGCCCTTGATTAGAGACATATAACAAGTCAGGACTGATCAGATTGAAATCTAATGTAGGCACCTAATTTAATGAGGAGGGAAAAAATTACCCAAACAAGAGCATGTGTAATTATGCTAAATTTCATGACTTCGGGGTCATAAATGGATTTTTCTTGATGTTCGTCTGACACGAATTAATTCCAGTTGTTGCTGACTGTTAAGCAGCGGCTTGTAGGGCCCTTTATAATAAGAGGGCATTAATTCCTGTTAAATTATGATGAGCCTCCTGCAGAATCATACATTTTATTCATATGGATGCCGCTAATAAGGAGACAATGAAAGACCAGGAGGATCAGAAGGAGGCCGTTGCTGCAGAAATCGAGGGGGAACGAACCTTTTTAACCCATGAGGCAAGGTGGCGGGGAAGAACTTTGGAATGGTTGTCTTAGTCAGCTTGGGCTGCTGTAAGGAGATGTCATAGACTGTGGGCTGAAACAACAGACATGTATTTTCTCACAGTTCTTAGGGCTGGAAAGTCAAGATCAAGGTTTCAGCAGCATTGAGTTTCTAGTGAGAGCTCCCTTCCTGGCTTGGAGTCCTCACATGACCTTTCTTCTAAGCAGAGAGAGAGACAGAGAGAGAGAGAGCGCTCACATCTCATTTCCACACCAACACCATTAGAACAGGGCCCCACCCCGATGACCTCATTTAATCTTAATTACCTCCTTAGAGGCTTCGTCTCCAAATACAGTCACACTGGCGATTAGGACTTCAACAAAGGAATTTTGGGGACCCAGTTCAGTCCACAGCAGTAGGATAGCTTCAGGTTTGTACTCTGGTTCTTGTGTGCGTAGCTTCTTTTTGCCTCTGACCAGTTGCATAGGCTCCCAGAGGCTTATTCCCCTATTAAATACCATGAGAATGAAAATCACAGCCCGAGTTGGGGAGATGACGGTGAATTAAAGGAGTGCATGGAAGACCTCGCCCAGGGCCCATAGCGACCAGTCACCAAGCACCAGCCCTCCACCTTCTCCCTTACCCTGCGATGCCCACTCGGATCTTGTCCTTTGTCTGGGCAGGCTGGGTTCCAGGTTTGCAGGCACATTTTGGGGTTGAGGTCCCTCTCAGTGATTAATGGATCATAGTCCAGGAGAGCAGAAAAATGTTCAGAAGCATGGATCCAATATGGAATGTGGGAGGAAGTGGTGATGTTGAGAAAATGAGACGATTAGCAAGCACGTTAACTCTGATGGAAATTATGGAATCGTGATGCTACGGAAGGCATTTTTAATGATTCGAGTAAATGAGAGAGTGACCTTAATTCCATTCTTTCAAATTATGGGATTAGGCGAAGGGCTCTCTTTGATGAGAAAATAAAATGGAATAGTTTTCAGCAGAATTCCGTTTTAAAATTATGCTCATCTTTAAATATTTTTCTTTAATAATCCTGTCAACTGTTAATGAATTAAACATTACGTGTAGAAGTGTTGTTTTTATTTCCTGCACTGCAAATAAGTCTCCTGAGAAAAGATTCAGCATCTTCTCTGGGCTTTCTTCTTGTGGTATTTCAAATTAAATTCCTATGACCAAGTGTTATATATAATTCTTATTCATGATTTGAGCATGGATGTTAATAAATGTCACTGCAGTATATTTGCTTTCTTTATTAACCTGAATTAACGAGGTTTTCATATATATACATATATATGTAATGTATACATCACGACCATCTGAATCCTGACACTTTTAAAGAGATAAGCCTATTTTTTTGCCTTTTCTTTGTGTTGAAGAAAAGAATTTCGTCATGTGTTTTCCCAGCTGCCTTCTAATACCTTTGTAGTTGTTCGTTAAATATGCTGTTTATGCAAACTGAGGGCCTCAGAGGGGAGGGGGGTGGGGGAATGGGATAGACTGGTGATGGGTAGTAAGGAGGGCACGTATTGCATGGTGCACTGGGTGTTATACGCAACTAATGAATCATCGAGCTTTACATCGGAAACCGGGGATGTACTGTATGGTGACTAACATAATATAATAAAAAATCATTAAAAAAATATGCTGTTTATGGGGGCACCTGGGTGGCACAGTGGTTAAGCGGCTGCCTTCGGCTCTGGGCGTGACCCCGGCGTTATGGGATCGAGCCCCGCATCAGGCTCCTCCGCTAGGAGCCTGCTTCTTCCTCTCCCACTCCCCCTGCTTGTGTTCCCTCTCTCGCTGGCTGCCTCTATCTCTGTCAAATAAATAAAATCTTTAAAAAAAAAATATGCTGTTTATATGCTGTGTATCAAGCCCTCTCATGAGGTAGTATCAGTCCTCTACTAGTTTATTTGTCACTTTTCCTCAGCTCAGCGGATGATGCTTCTTTCATTCATTCAGCCTGTGGAGTAGTTGTCAGTTGGTGTATTCAGTGTGTCAGGAGGGAGGAAAGTAAGCTGTGCTTTAAAATGCTGTCAAATTATTATCATTTTTTTTTTCGGTCCCAGTCCTTGTATTTGGTATTCAAAAGAAACCCTTTATTTTAGGGCATTGAGTACAAAATTAGATCAGTTCCATAAGATCATGACCCTATTTCACAATTATGAGCCAGTGTGAGTGTCGGGTGGTGCTCGTGGCTTCGAGTCACTCCTTGTTGTAGTTTTTAGATACACTGTACTCGTAGTTTTGTATTTTCTTTTGTGTTTCGTCAGCCTCAGATGGCGTTTTATACCGGCAGTTGGGATAACAGATCTTTAAGTTTCCTGAATAGAGTGTAGTGGAATGGACATAATCTTTCTGACTGCTAAATCGTGGTGGAGCGTTGGTTTATCTACTCATTGGTCGGAAGAGGTAACAAAGAGCGTGCATTGTTTGCTTCTAGAAAAAGAAAAAAATTGTGCGGAATAAACAAGGGTGGAGAAGTAAGGAATAATAATTTTTAAAAGGTCTACTTTTTAGATTTCTTTTTCTTGAGGATCTTTTTCAGAATATGACCATACCTGCTCTGTGGAAAGTGGTCAGTGATTTCTTTTTTTAATCATCGGATGTGTTGCAGGTGTGGGATTCCACAAATCCAGAAATCCTTTGTACTGTTGACTGACCTGGATTTCTCACCTGCATGCAAATTCCATTATCTCGCCTTTTTTAAAAAATTTATTTTACTTTATTATTTTTTTTAACTACGTTCAGTTAGGCACTGTACAGTACATCATTAGTTTTTGATGTAGTGTTCAGTGATTCATTAGTTGTGCATAACACCCAGTGCTCATCACCACACATGCCCTCCTTAGTACCCATCACCCTGTTACCCCAACCCTGCACCCTCCTCCCCACTGAAACCCTCATTATCTGGCCTTTTAAAAGTTTGCCGCACTTGAAGTTTTTTTTTTAATGGTGTGTGTGTGAATAATCCCTCTGGGACTAGTTTGGGGGGCGAGTGGAGCTCCCCCAGTGCTTTGGAGGCATCTGAGGGACAATGCTGTCCCAGAGCTGGGCATACAATCTGACATTTACCTTTGTTGAGTCACCTTGAGTTAACCTGAAGTCCAAGAGACATTCCCCCATTTTTCTTTTCCCTTAGGGGGTCCTTGTTTTTACTATTGTGCAAATTCTTGTGGCTTTTTTTTTTTTTTTTTTTTTTTTTTTTTTTTTTTTGCTTTTAGTTCTTAGCCAACAAGTAAGCTTGGTAGCTGATGGGAAGGAGGGGTGAGTTTTACTGAATAATTTTCCAGATCAGTTTCTGGCCCAGTGCGATTTCAGACATGCCAGGTCCTTTATTTGCTCATTGACCTCACTGGCCTCCCTGCCAGAATCAGGCAAAATAAACAATAAATAAAAAATATGGCTCTTTTCCTGCCATTTTCTTGGAATATAGTCTTGGGGACATAAGCCAAAACTCTTCTCTAATGAGGAAAAATAAACCTTATGGGAAGGAAATTTTCATACATCACACTAGATTTTTTTCCTTGATTTCGAACATTAGGTACAGTTGGTATATGTGACAATTTCACATGCATCGATGAGCAGCAGGTCTTAAAGCTGTGGGGTCGTTTAGGCAAAGAAACAGGATAAAGAAATATGTAAGAAATGATGAAGGCGGTGCCAACGTGTGGGCAAGTTGCAATGACTCACTTTTAAGGGAACACGTTAAGGATGGTCTTTCCTAAGCACTGCATGTGCATTGTGCTAGGCACCCTAGAGACCTCAAGGTTGCATCAGACCCAAGTCTACTAGGAAAGTACGTAAAATGCTGTGGTATAGGAACAGTGACAAATGCCCTGAGAAGTACAGATGCATTTTTACAAGAATTAAGAGTAGGGAGCGATGGTGTCTGGGTCATTGCTTCTGAAAATGTGTCTGCAGACGGGCTGCTTGCCGGAAATGCAGTTTCACAGGTCCCACAGGAACTATTATGGGCTGGGGCCCAATAATCTGTATTTTGGTAAGTCCTTCAGGTGATACTGATGCCCACGAAAATTTGAGAAATAGCAGTTCTGCTCAGCATAGAAAGAGAGAATAAAGGGGTTCTTGGGGGAGGAGCAAAAAGAATATGAGTAGGCACTGATGGAAGGTGAAGTTTGACAGTCCCTTCAGCTGCCTCCACGTTTAGTGCCTCCAACTCTTAGAAAGATTTATCTTCTATTGGATCTAGATTCCTCATGCTTTTCCACAAATGCTCTTTCCTCTCTTTTCCTTCTCAGTGGAAGAGTGAATCATGGTGATCATATTTTGTATGATAGCCTTTGCTATTTTTCAAGGAGAATATTAAGTTCCCCACTGTCTTTTCTTCCTCAGGCTAATTAATCCTTATTCTTCAGCCTCTTCTCTTACCTTCCAGTGCTTTCATCATTTTCATTGCTCTTGTCTGGGCTTTCCCCCAATTTTCCGTATTTCTCCAAGGTTGCAAAGACCCAACTTGCACTGGTGCTGTGTTGAGGGCTTTGCCTCTCTCTCCAGGCAGAGTGAATGGGTATTTTAGCCCCTACATGTTCTTTCCTTTATGAGAATTTACCTAGAGAAGTCGCAGAGTGTAGGGTAGTATATTGAACGTAGTGTCCGTGGACTCATGGGGGACTGGAGATTGTTCACATGGAATTCTTAGATCCATATAGGTACCAGCCATTGTCTGGAGACTCAGTAACTATAACGATTCCCACATAAATGCATTTCTTTCTGTTTCTTGATGTACTTAGCTAGAATAGGGACTAAAATTCAAAATCTGTTGTTTTATCTTCTTGTGTTTTCTTAACAGAGTAAAAGTCCAACTGTCCCCGTGGGAATCTATGCAATTTTTAATGTCAACAAAGAGCCCTGTTGTGTTTGAAAACACATTTTTTGGGGCAATAGGCCAGTCAGTGAGCATGATAGCCTGTCCTCACCTGTACAAGAGGGGAGAAAAGTATCTGTCTTTCATGATATTGATTGTAATGGTAAAGTGGTTACTGTATGTATAAGACCATAGTAGGTGTTTAGCAAATGGTAGTTATTATTTGTTTGTATTAACTTTTGTCTCGAATGTGCCTTTTAATCCAGCATGATTCATTGTTCAGCTAGCCCTAAGCGTATGTAGATAGTAACTGTAAAATGGGGCCACATTTTTCTCCAACTTCATGTCTGTGTTCTTATCACTTTCTTGTGTTTAAGTTTCTGTGGGTAGCAAGGTGGAGGAAAGGGTCTTTTCTGAGAGTTAACTCAGTTCTAAGTTGGCCTTCCCCATGCTGTATCTTGCCGTAAGGGGCCCCTTCATACTCCACTGGATGTCTAGAATTGCTGTTTTCCCTCTTGAACTAAAAGCAGTGAAAGAGAAATAGTATGGGTTGGATTTGCTGAATAGCACAAAGTTGAAAGTTTAAGACACTTTTATATCTAATCATTGGACTTGTTGCCAAGAACATTATTTCCATATATGTTGACAACCAGTGGAGGGAAATTTCTGACCCAGAAGTCTTAAACGTGTTGAAGACTAAATGTTTTTAGTAGAATGAGGTGAAGTTGTGGCCGGTCATGAAGGAGATGCCATTTTCTTGGTCCAGTCTCCCTGTCACTGTGGGATCTGTGTGTGTGTGCTGGTAATGTTGGCATCCATTGTCCTTTCAGCTGTCACTGTAGAAACAGATGACACCACACCTGCTTTCTCTGTCTGCCTCACATTTTGTGTGAGAAGGTCTGAGAATGGCCTTGCATGCATGCTTTTTTGATGAGTGACTGCTCAGTTAGTGATGCTCGCTTCTTATGATTTCTTCCTGTTCTGTGTGCTGGAATGCATTGCCTATTTTTGTCATTTCTCTTTGTCTTCCACCTGTAGGCTTTGCATTGAGTTATTTTGCTTACAACAGAATTCACCCATCTAAGAACAAGCTGGGAGAGCTTGTCATTCCCCTGCCCTCAATTCACTAGAAGGGAACTAAGACCTCTTAGGAAATCAAGACTGCCCTGGAAACTAGTGAACAAGAGAGACTCCTTGGGTTTGGGGATCTGGCCAATACAGGATACTTGAAATTGATTAGAAAGGTGGAGGGTACCTGGGTGGCTCAGTAGGTTAAGTGTTGGACCTTCTAGGGGCACCTGGATGGCTCAGTCAGCTAAACATCTGACTCTTGATTTCGGCTCAGGTCATGATCTCAGGGTTTTAGGCTCCCGAGTTGGACTTTGGGCTCCGATCTCAGCATGGAGTCTGTTTGTCCCTCTCCCTCTGCTCCTTCCCCCCACACACGTGCTCTTTCTCAAATAAATAAATGAATAAATAACAGTCTTTTAAAAAAAGGAAAAGAGTGGAACCTGGGTGGCTCAGTTGGTTAAGCATCTGCCTTTGGCTCAGGTCATGATCCTGGAGTCCCAGGACTGAGCCCCACATTAGACTCCCTCCGCTTCTCCCTCTGCCCCTAACCTGGCTCATGCTCTCTCTCACCCACTTTCTCTCTCAAATAAATAAATGAAATCTTAAAAAAAAAAGTTAGACCTTCTAGATGATTTCCCTTTTGTCAAGGCCTGGGACTGGTGGCTTTACATTGCAAAATAAAATAGTTCCTTTCATATAATCTTATTTTAACTTTAGCTGGTCTTTTCTAATTCTGCCTTTTAAAAACATTACATAAGTTTTGTATTTCTCTGCTACCTCTTGGCCTGTGAGAAATACAACACATGGGCTTAGATGATTTTCTTTCTTGGAAATATGCTTGACAAAGCTGCATATAATAAAAGCACAATTTTCTCAGCAGGAGAACAAACCACACTGCCCTCTTGCAACTGGGCTTTAAAAATATCCAAAGAATACACTTAGATAAATTTGGCCTGTATTTTAATATTTTTGCAGTGACGTCTTTGCTTCAGAACATTCCCAATTGAAAAATATAAAACTTTCTTTTCCTGATGTGCTGGGGAAAAACTAGATTTTCCTGCCAATTTCAGCGTGAATAACTGTGGTGCCTGTTTAACTTGTTCTCTTTGTGAGTTACAAGCCTAGAAGAATGCTGCCATTTCACGATGTAGAATGCATTCTCATTTGATCGAATTTATGCAGCAGTGAGTGCTGACGACGTTCCACAGATCCATCTCGGTTTGTTCCATGCCTTGGGTTCTGCGTTCCTCGATGGTTGTGTGTTCTCGGCATGTCCGAAGCCGAATGGGTAGAGAGTCCGAGTGCTTGGAGTGGGAACACATGCCCCAGGCCATTAGTTAATCTGTCCTCTTGCATCACCAGCTGAGCAGAATTGCATTTTATTTATCTCATGTTGGCCACAGTTTTAGGAGAGTGAAGTCTCGCTAGACCGTATTCTACCTCCGTGCTTCAAATATCAATGGCCGTGGTTTAGGAAGAAGCTGTCGTGGTTGAAAACAAGAACACCTGCATTGTCAGAAATAAACAAAGGTGTCACCAGACGTAAGGCCGCATGCCAGCAGATGGTTCAGAGTGTCCGATGTCTAATAGTAACTTTGGGGGTCCCCTGGTACCATTGGCTTTTGCAAGGTCCAGACTGCCCCTGGAATGTACTTCGTGATAGCCTGTACCACTCGGAAGGTGAGAAAGAGTGTGAATAACCATATGGGTAAGTATACTCATCTTCTAGTGTCGAGTTTTTGTTTTGTTTTGTTTTAACCTTGTTCTTTAAAATTCAGAGCAAACCGTCTGCCTCAGACAGGATTCCTTAAAACCTTATTTTTTAAGCTTTCCATGTTAACATTAATGATAATTAATTTACATGACATTCAAATTAGTGTTTCTTACACGTTTCTCTAATTGGGAAAGTAGATACGCTGCATTTTCTTAAGGATATATCAAAAGAGCAAAGCCACCTGGATCAGATTAATTCTAAATTTTGTTAGTGCTTTTTTTTTTTTAAAGATTTTTATTTATTTATTTGACAGAGACAGAGAGAGAGAGAAAGCACACAAGCAGGGGGAGCAGCAGAGGGAGAGAGAGAAGCAGACTCTCTGCTGAGCAGGAAGCTGGATGTGGGACTGATCACAAGACACTGGGATCATGACCTGAGCCAAAGGCAGACGCTTAACCAGCTGAGCCACCCAGGCACCCCAATTAGTGTTTTTTTTTTTTAAGATTTTATTTAATTATTTGAGAGAGAGTGCACAAGCAGGAGGAGTGGAAGAAGCTGACTGTCTCCTGAGCAGGGAGCCTGATGGGAGGCTCGAAGAGGTGCTCGATCCCAGGACCCCAGGATCATGACCTGAGCTGAAGGCAGATGCTTAACTCATTGAGCCACCCAGGTGCCCTGTAAACATCGATAGTGCTTTATCCACTACACAACGCTGCCTTGGCTCGAGATGAAAACAGTTCACATACAAAGCTGTCCCCAGTCCCTAGAAAGCAGTTAACATTTTAGCAACCCACCCAGGAATTTTGCCTGTTGGATGAGATTTTAGTGGGGCATGAGGTCACCTGTGAAATGCCCTTGTTTATTAGGTCCCAGTTCAGAGGGAAAATACCCAGAAAATAACGAGACTCTCCTGCTGGCTCCTCCAACGTCCTTCACAGGTGCGGATCTGTCCACATCCTACTGAGAAAGATTGATGTGGCCGAGCTTCGGTTGGAGCATAGGATGATACCAGGACAGATGCTGGAGGTTAGGCAGTGTCCTGGGGAACTTGGCCAAGGCAGCTTGGATGTGTGCCTTGGAAAATACCAGCCATGCAGAACAGTCTTGGGGCTGGCGCAAAAGGATGGAGGATAAAAAGGATATTGAGGCAATTGCTTGATTCCATACGTTAAGAAGTGACCTTCTGGTCATTATTGCTTTTGTATGACCTGCTGTTTTGATAGTTCTTAAGAATCCATCACGGTTTTGTTGTGGTTGTTCAGTTCTTCCTTTACAAATGCTAACCTATTATGAAAGTTATTCTAAATCATAGCTGTGGGGAAGAGTTCAGTGTCAGTTTATAACAGAGTTGTGTCTCTCCCTAGATAAGTGAACCCATTCTAGGGATTCGATTTTGAATTGCACCTTCTCAAAGTCACCATAAAAATATTTATGTATTTTGTACCTCTTTGATGCTATGCTGATTCTGGGGATACCAAAATGTGAAGAAATGCACTCTGTTCTCCTAGAATGGACCATGAAGTAGGAAGATTGATAGGTAAGCCAGCACTATACTCCTACGGTAAAATAGTACAATGCAATAAAATGCAAAAGTGTGGTGAGTGAGGGTAGCCTCAGAAATGCATAAGGTGAGCAATTAGCATGGAGGGAGGTCATGGTTAACTTTCCTGAGGGAATGTGTGAACCAGGGATGTCTTAGAGAGGAAGTGATACCTGAAGTGATTTGACAGGTGGATAGGAATTCACCATGAGGGAAAGA
>NW_024424008.1:31606768-31607174 GCF_017311325.1 Ursus maritimus | reverse complement strand
GTGTAAGGGAGAACTTGCTGGTCAGACCCACAGCGTGAGCGAAGTTGTATAGATGGGGTTATCATGAAGCTCAGTCTTAAATCACTCTTTATTAAAAAAAGATTTATTCATTTATTTGAGAGAGCGAGAAGGAGAGAACATGAGTGCGGGGAGGGGCAAGGGAAATGGGAGAGAGAGAATCTCAAGCAGGCTCTGCTGAGCGCAGAGCTCCACGTGGGGCTTGATCCCAGGACTCTGAGATCATGACCTGAGCTGAAATCCAGTTGACTGCTTAACCGACTGAGCCACACAGGTGCCCTTTAAATTACTCTTGATGGAGAAGAATTGACTAACAGGATATTTTAAAATAATAAAAAAAAGGAAGAGAATGATTTTAATGATAATGGTGTGCAATTCCATTTATGCT